>NC_092348.1:96831559-97131559 GCF_963676685.1 Mytilus edulis
TTACTTGAAATTAAATCTCTAAAGTCACATTTGTGCTCAAGAGAAATAGTTGTTTGTAAATAACTTTGTCAGAAGGCAACTGAAAGGTGGCGATATCTTTTTCTGTTTCTACTCAAACATTTACTTTCATTAACAGAAATTGGACAAGGCATGCATCAAAACATTATTTATTTAGTTGTCAAATGTCCAAAGACAAGAATCGAGTTGTCTCAGGAAATGACCAGTTATCAGATTGATCAGGTGATATATTGAAATACTGTCCTTATTGAACTTCTGACCAGGCTGACCAATGATTATTGTGAATCAATCTACCTCTATCTCAACATACATGACAAAATACTGGGTGGAACAAGGGAGACAACTTCTAATGTTAGAATGACCCTAATGACAAACTAACTTGACAGTGATTAGTTGTTAATTAATGAAGATCTATAATCAATAATAACACCAGCAGATTTGTTGTGAATTGATATAACTTTTGTATGAAGCTAAGTTGAAATGGTGATTAAATCCCCTTGGAATATGAAGCCAGGTTAGAATGGTGATTATCTCCCCTAGGAATATGAAGCTAGGTTGGAATGGTGATTATCTCCCCTTGAACCATGACGCTGGGGTGGAATGAGGATTATATCCCCTCAGAACATGATGCTAGGTTTGCATGTTGATCATTCCCCCTTGGAATATGAAGCTAGGTTGGAATGGTGAGTATCTCCCCTTGGAATTTGAAGCTAGGTTGGAATGGTGATTATCTCCCCTGGTAATATGAAGCTAGGTTGGAATGGTGATTATCCCCTCTTGGAATATGAAGCTAGGTTGGAATGGTGTATATCTCCCCTTGGAATATGAAGCTAGGTTGGAATAAGGATTATCTCCCCTTGAACCATGATGCTGGGGTGGAATGAGGATTATCTCCCATAGGAATATGATGGTTGGAATGGTGATTATCCCCCCTTGGAGTTTGAAGCTAGGTTGGAAAGGTGTTGGAATATGAAGCTAGGTTGGAATGTTGATTATCCCCCCTTGGAATATGAAGCTAGGTTCGAATGGTGATTATCTCCCCTATGGAATATGAAGCTAGTTGGAATGGTGATTATCCCCCCTTGGAATATGAAGCTAGGTTCGAATGGTGATTATCTCCCCTATGGAATATGAAGCTAGGTTGGAATGGTGATTATCCCCCCTTGGAATATGAAGCTGGGATGGAATGATGTATATCTCCCCTAGGAATATGAAGCTTGGTTGGAATAAGGATTAATACCTCCCCTTGAACCATGATGCTTAGGTGGAATGAGGACTATCTCCCCTAGGAATATGATGCTGGATTGGAATGGTGATTATCCCCCCTTGGAATATGAAGCTAGGGTGGAATGGTGAGTATCTCCCCTTGGAATATGAAGCTAGGTTGGAATGGTGATTATCCCCCCTTGGAATATGAAGCTAGGTTGGAACCATGATTTTCTCCCCTTGGAATATGATGCTAGGTTGGAATGGGGAAGATCCCCCTTGGAACATGATGCTGGGGTAGAATGAAGATTATCTCCCCTTGGAACAGGAAGCTAGATTGAAATGAGGATTTTCTCCCTTAAGCACATGTGGCAGTATGCTAACAAAGCATATTGTGAACTGCAAATTGATTATGTTATACTCATTCATCAAACATAACTTGAAAGTTAAACATTGATATTTCCATGAGTATGAATAACTTATTGGGCATGTTCACCAGGTCCAAACATTAAATGTTTTTGTCAAATCAAATTGAACAAGTTGAATTAAAGATCATTCTATAAAGTATCAGAAAATATAAAACAGTACCTGAACTTCTACAACTTCTTTTACTTTAAACCAAGTCATTCATGTATTATTTGACATTGTAAATATTTGATTAGATCATCACATTGTTCAATAAGATGACAAATACATTAGGATGACAATCTGTGACCACAGCCGTCTCATAATCAACAACACACAGAATTAATTGATAAAACTCGTCTCGGTTACATCATAGGTTTAAATATTATAATCAAATAATTCAAATAGAATTAAAATATCATAATTAAAAAGTTATGATTTAGTTATTTTATCAAAAATATAATTTGAACTATTTCTACCAGTCTGTGGATGCAAATTGGATTTATCTCCCTTTTGCTGGATTTCTGTTTTTTTTTTTTATTTATTTGGAAGATCTTGTATATATATCTCTAACTTGTGAGAAACTTAATTAACTGAAATTATTGGTATCTTGGAGGCAAATGTATTGAGGATCCAGTATTATAACTACTGCGAAAAAAAATTCAGAACCCATGGAAGATTGTCCAAAATACCTACTGTTAACACAGAGTTATGTCTCGTCTGTTGGCAAATTTCTTAGTATACTACATTTGTATTTGTAACAAGGTTAGTGTGTACTGTAACATTACACTCTCATCTGATTTAACAACCTATCATATCTCTTTCCTATTACTTCTCTATAATTGTAAGGAATCTTATGCTATAAAATATAATAATGTAACACATGTACCCCTTGATCAGTAAATAAAATTTCTATGAACAAATTATAGAAACCAGTTGTTCAATCACAAACAGTAAATTACTCTATCAATCTCCTAATAACTTTATTGATTGGTGTAAAAAAAGATGATTGAGATAACCCTATAACTTCTATAGTAAACAGAAAACCAACCATGGTAAACACAAATGTCCTAGACTTTTATCTTTCAATCATTTTCCTGTTTATTTTTACTTATAAAGGGGGTCTCATTTGGGGGAGGGGGTTTTGATCTGGGATTCCTGACTTACTGTTTTGTCAGAATACCCAATCCTGCCTATCATTAAAATAATATCCTTTGTATGATTTCACAATGTCCTGCCTGATTTTGTTTCCCATTTCTTATGCAAAGTAATTGAACTTTCACGCTTGCAAAAAAATCTGCCAATCCTGCATTATGCACTAACAACACACCTTTAAACAAGTAAATGTGAAAGTGATATTTTTTATATTAGGCTGGCAGTCATGAGAGGATTGAACAGATTTAGTAAAAGGAGTATATCTGACTCAATTCACATTTATTAAAAAAAATTGAAAAAGACATGTTTAAGTGTTGCCTTATTTCATAGATCTTTTCATCATTTTTTTTTCAATTACCTTCCGAAAACTTTGTTGTTTGTTTATTTATCATTTCTTTTCAGAATCTTTGTCACACAAAGAAAAGTGAAAGGAAAGAAGAGATTTTTAGTATTAATTCATGACACAGAGTCAAAAGCTAGTAGAAACAGCATTTAAATTGGTGGTCTTAAGGTCACAGTGAGGCTTTCAACAGAGAGCAAAAGTCCACATTTAACTATACTAGTTGAGATGGTTCCTAGTTAGAACCAGCATAGACACATCTATGGAACCAGTTAGAGGGTTAGAATTTATTTCTTATTATAGATAATGTTACCATTGAGAAACTTTATGAAATGTCAGAATTTGAAAAACAGCAGATCATAACTTAATAACTCTTTACCATCACTGCCAATAAATTTTCCTGAAATATGATTGTTAGACATAGAAACAAAACAATAGACAGTCACATTAAGATATCTGTTTGATAACTTGGTGAAGGAGCTAATGCATAAATAGAGCAAATAATTCTGTTGGACTACATAACTATAATAAACAATAGATCGATTAATTTTTGTGTAAATCAATGCTTCCTCCCTTTTTAGGTTAAAAAGATTGAGAAAATCCTTTGCATTCATTTATCATACTTAGAGTTGTAAGATACCTTAAGACTTAATGACAGTGTAAAATTAGTTATCAATGACAGTGTAAAATTAGTTATCAATGACAGTGTAAAATTAGTTATCAATGACAGTGTAAAATTAGTTATCAATGACACATTGGATTGTCGTAAACGTTAGTCGTAAACGTTAGTCCAAGTGATATCTTTCCTATTTACATCAGTGTAGAGATTATTGAACCAGCTTTTAAATGGCTTTTACTTCAACACAAAGGATAATTCAATAGACATCCTGGGTATTGAGACAGAGTTAAGTATTTAACTGGATGTATAATACTATTCCTTTTGTTGATCACTTCAATGGCTATCTTATTATTACCCCTAATCATGAAAACAAACTATTACCATTAAAAATTCACTACGGTACATGGCTTATTTGTATGCATGAAAAGAATTAGTAAATAAATAAACTTTCTATCAGATCAAACCGTTAATGATCCAGCCAATAGGACTTGGTTGATAGTCTGTTCCAATAATTTAACATGATTACAAGGAGGGATGTAGTGTATATACATCAATGAAACAGCAACCTGACAACACAAAAAGCCTAAAGACATCATACCCGTAGCCAGGGGGGGTTCGAGGGGTTCGGACGAACCCCCCCTTGAAAACTAATAAGCACTGTTAAAGTCGATGCTCTGTTCGAATTGTGACTGTTAAAGTCGAGTTTGTGAGTCAAACGAACCCCCCTTTGGAAAATCCTGGCTACGGGCCTGGACATCAAGACATTAAACAATGTTCATTCAATGTATCTGGCACTTCAATCAAAACAATGGATTTTATCAAAACTATTAAAGATCTACTGTTACTTTAAACATTTATTTATAGTAGATTAGGAAACAAGTTTTTGAAACTTATATTAATCCCTTTTCACTTTGTGGGTGCGAGTGCTGCCTTGAAACGGCATTAGCCTGCACTTTTTGGAAATCTACAAGGGTGATTTTATGTTCATGAAATATGGCTCTCTCTTAACACCGGTCAACCATTTATCGTCCCCTTTCTGATGGACTATCATCATTTCCTCAAGACCATACTTGCAAATGGTGTCAAGATCTACTGTTGACATCAAATAATGGTAAAATGCCAAACATGTATCAACATAACCACTTTTGACATGTAGAATGATTTTTTTTCTCCTCTTTATTCATCCTTTGAAGTCCTTGGTCTTGACAATTGATTTAAACAAGGAGACAATTTTTGACGAATTAGGGATAGAGCTTTACTTAAGTTATGAGGATAAGGAAATTAGTATTTTAAGGCACATCCAGTGAATGTCCAGTTAGCGAAACTATTTTCTTTGGTCTTAATTCTTTCAAAAAGTCCCCCTCCTTTCAGTATATTAAGGATGTTTGCTCCTCCATTTTTTTACTTTTTGCCAGATTTTCGGAATCCTCCGGTTTTATCCATGTATTGTCATTAAAAAAATTTGCCCACTAACATCTATTGTTCTTTTTAATCATTTTATAACATAAAGTTTAAAAAGCCATATTTCAAACTTTTATAAAATTTTTGTTATTTTTTCATGGTGTTAGAAACAAATAAGGTGCCAATGTGAAATATATGAACAATCTAGAGAGAATAATTTCCCGCCAAATTTTCAATGGCTTATATCTCTAAAACGAGCACACAGATCCTCCATTTTTTTCTACTTTTTTAGTTTCATTATCTATATACTATCAATTCATAATAGTCTTTTAATTATTTTTTTAAAGAGTAGCGAACATCCTTAAAGGATTGGTCTTTTTAAAAACTAGTTTATGTTTGTTTTGTTTCTTTCATTAGAAACAGACATTATATCATATATACCATTTCAAAGTAAAAACTAGCAGCTAATTTGTTTTTAGAAGTACCAGAGATTAGGAATATTTATATAGAATATCGATATATATATTTAACCCTTGAACAAACATGTCATCTGTTGTTACACAGTTACGTTTTATGATCAGTCTACTGGATCCCTCCTCTGGCTGTGTTCCTGTCGAGTTAATCAATCAACTGCTCGCTACAGTAATATCAAACTCATATCCAGGAAATAGGTTTAAATTATCCATTGTTATAGTCAAAAAGTTTGTTAATAAATAATTTAATAAACTTAAGTGCAGTCAAGTGAAGCATGCAACTCCTGAAACTGTCAAATCTATATTTTATTCAACACAAGTATTGAATAAAAAACAGATTATGATTCATTATCTTAATCAATCTTGCAGTTTTCATTGCATTTAATTGCAGAAAAAGCATTAAAGTTTTATGGGATTTTCTCTCCTCATGCTATCATGACATATAAATCTCAAAGAGAACTCCTAGGCATAGATAAAATGTAATTTGAAAATGGTTTGTTTTGTTCAAAATATCTTTCAACAATTTTGGCGTAAAAATATTTTTTTTTTCTTAAAGAAAAGATCTTTATATTTTTCAACTAGTAGGAAAGAGAAGAAAAAAAGCTTACTTTCATAAATTTTTTTTATTTAAAATACAATGTACTATCAAATATATTTTAGACCAATATATTTTTATTGTTTATATTTTGAGTTCCGGGATGACACTTTATCCAGTATAGAAGGATAACATTCACAATAGTTCAAACAGCGACCATAGGATGACAAAGAATAGAACCAATATTATGACAGAAAAAAGTCTTTTTACAAACTGATGGTTGCCATGTATCTTGCACTCACTCAGCTAGTATACTAAATCATTAGTATTATCTTGTCAATCTAATGAACAATAATGAATAATAATCTTCAATCAGTCAGTAACACATCACTGTAAGGTCGTAGTAGGATACTAAATCTTCATCAAACAACTTCTGATGAAAATAATCCACTTTTGGAAAATGAAAGGAGTGTTACAATTAAAAAGAAATATGTTAAGTATGAAATTTTCAAATATTTAAAAAAAAATAATCATCTGAGTTATCTCCCATTATAAAATATTAATAAGAAGAATGTGTCCATAGTACAGAGATGCCCAATTCTCACTATCAATTTTTATGTTTAATGGACCGTGAAATGGGGAAAAATCTAATTTGGCATTACAATTAGAAAGATCATATCATAAGGAACATGTGTACTATGTTTCAAGTTGATTGGACTTCAACTACATCAAAAACTACCTCATCGAAACATTTTAACCTGAAGCGGGACGGACGAACGAATGGACAAATAAACAGATGTACGAATGGACG
The DNA here is from genome assembly GCF_963676685.1 of Mytilus edulis. Lineage (NCBI taxonomy): Eukaryota > Metazoa > Mollusca > Bivalvia > Mytilida > Mytilidae > Mytilus > Mytilus edulis. The sequence continues at coordinate 96,838,523 of NC_092348.1, forward strand.
CACAGACCAGAAAACATAATGCCCATAAATGGGGCATTAAAAAAATGTTGACTGAATACAACTGTTTGTAATTATGTGGGAAGAAAAAAAACCAAACTAATATGGTTTGTCATCTAAATGTTCAATTCAAAGAACTAGTAAGTTGCAGTGTTACAAAGTCCCAGATTTGATATAACTAGGTTTTAACTCTTGTAGTTTCTTCATTGACTTAGCTTTCAATGTGATACTTTAATTTATGTTGGTTACTTTAGGTGACCATGGCTGTATTTTTATTTGAATATCGTAAACCAGATCATTTTTTAATTCAACATGGAAGTTTACCATTGTCAACCAGTTGTGATGTGAGATTTGAGCTTTATCAACCATCGTCATAAAGATGGAAAACCCAGGATGATCATAGATGACATTGATGTAACGCACATCCAACCAGGGTCAGATGCATGACTGTGGTCACAAAGGTGGAAAAGCCATGGTGACCATTGTTGACTACGGTGTAATGCACTTCCAACTGTGGTCAACCATGTTTGCTTTTTGACAAAAAATAAAATAGTTTTAAGTATTTTAAGTATCAGTTTTCTCTAGAAACCATGCTTTATTATTTCATATTTTAATATTTTCTAGAAACAAGAATATGTATCTAAGAATGACCAATCCCTGCTACCACTGTCACATTTCCATGTTCAGTGAACCACAAAATCTGGGTCACATCTTAATTTGGCCTATATTTTTTTTAAATGAACATATATTAGAAAAACATCATATTTTTATACTTGTAAGTTTCAAGTTGATCTGCCCATATATTGATGGTTTAAACTTTAACAAATTTTATCCTGATACAAAAATTAAAAAAGATTTATTCACAGAAAGAACAAAAACATTGATCAGATGGAGAGAAAAACAAAAACATTGATCAGATAGAGAGAACAATTCAACATAAACATATTCTGTTTTTCTACCATTTTTGATTTATCAAAATATATTCAAAAATTCTATTTGTAAAACCTTAATTTTGTATACAACATAAGCCATTAAAAATATTAGTGAGTGACAAGAAAAACAAAATAATAGAACAAATTCTTACCAGTTATTAATTTTCCAGGTATAATCCAGGGTAGATAACTCCGACCACACCTGTATGTATCACCATCAGCATCTATAAATAATACAGTCATGGTTTTTATGAATCAATCAGCATGTCTCATCAAGTTAATTAACATATACCTGTCTTTTCCAGGTTAATTAAGATATACCTGTCTTTTCCAGGTTAGTTTTGAATATCTACCTGTTTTTATCTGGTTAATTTTGATGATCTACCTGTTTTTATCAGGTTAATTAAAAACATGTTAAATGATTATATTAACACTATTATCTATTCATCTAAAGAGAGAAATCAAATTAATTTGGATATTATGACTAAATCCTTGTGTTATTATATTAGAGACTTTTATCACTTTTGTTTGATTTCCCAGGTAATCAGCAGGTGAGAATCTTTTGATGTCCACCTGGTATCTTGTGATGAGAGATTATTTGTAACATAACAAAGGAATTATAACAGATTATCTCCCTCTATAATTAGCAGGCTTTTCTAACATTCCATGGGAGTGTAATAGCATCAAGTTTGATTTCAAGCTAAATTGAACAAATGACTTGATGTTATACTTCAGACTGTGGGGATATGGTCAACCCTAATTGTTCACATCCTTATCCTTAAATAGTGTTAGGTAGTTGTCTCCTTGTTTCATATTCATTTCAGATTCTAAATTAACAAAAAATCAGGAAATTACAAAATGCAGTAATAAAAAATTACCATTTTATGAAGACATTTCAGACTTTAAAAGCTGACTTATAATGAAGTATGGGTTTTGCTAATTGTTGAAGGCTGTACAGTGATCTCTAGTTGTTAATTTCTGTATCATTTGGTCTTTTGTGGAGAGCAATTATACCACATCTTCTTTTTCTTATATTGAAGTAGGTCAAAACAGCAACACAGTTTAGAGACATCCACTGGTTGCCATCATACAGGGCTAGTCAAAACCAGAAATATACAAATCAGGAGCAGATCCAGCCATTTTAAAAAGGAGGGTTCCTAACCCAGGTTTAAAGAGTTTCAACCACATGTCCCCTTTCAAATGCATTGATTGTCCAAAAAAAGGGGGTTCCACCCCCCCCCCCCCCCCCCCCCCCCGAAACCCCCCTGGATCTGCCACTGTCAATGTAACAACCAATAAATTGTAAAAAAAAGTAGTAGAAATGGAGTAGTAGAAATTTTTCCAAGGATGACCTTTAGGGAATCACAAGTTATGCTATCTACGAGATGTTCATCTGCTGCTAATTATTGAAATTGCTTTGTGTAAAAAAATGTTGGTTTGAGAGCTAAATGTCCAACTGCTCTGTTGTGAAATATTTATCTTCTTACCTTTTAATATAAGATGAGAGTTTCTAATGGAATGGTAACCAGATTATTCCAAAGATCTGTTTCCTCCAGAGTAAAAAACTATTTACATGACAATTAACACATTGTCTTACAATGTCACAACTTTGTCCACAATGATGAAGTAAAGATGGGATTTTTACACCTTGTATTACAATGTCACAACTCAGTCCACATCCATGTAGTAAAAATCTAGATAGTTTACACTTTGTGTTACAATGTCACAACTTTGTCCACATTGATGTCCTAAAGATCTGTATTATAGTTTACACCTATCTGAAAAACAAGATAGATAATCAAATAAAATGAATGGCAAGAAATCAGAATATTAATAATTCAAAACTATTGTGATCATCTAACAGTGATATCTACTAGATCATTCAAAACTATTGTTATCAACAAATAACTTCATCAATGATACCTTAAACCTTATAATGATATTTTAAAAATCTGTGTAAAAACTTATTATTCTTCACAGGATATTCAATCTCCTTATTGAAGGATTTGATGATTTTCTATCAGTATCTGTCCATAGCTTGTAATTAGGTTAATTCAGGGGACCACACATATATACTTACTCCTATATCAAGATCTTCAAAAGGCATTGTGACTTCAAAATAAACATAATAATAATTGTTAGCAGGATATTTTTGAACTATAAACTATAAACCTATCAAGTTATAAAACTGAAATATTCTCATGGTCAAAAATTTTATTTTCTGATGATTTCATGATGTACAGGTGGATTTAGGAGGACTCTAAGCTGTCAGGACTTTACTATCTTTACAATGCATGTTGACTTCTATAAAAAAATAGTTGTTTATTTATTTAAGGAAGAAAAAGATTTATTAAACAAACACAAAGATTTTTAAGAACATATCTGAATACTTTACAATGCATGTTGCAAAAAAATATTTGTTTATAGATTTAAGGAAGAAAAAGATTTTCAGGACATTATATCGGAATCCTTTACTGAATGACAACATGAAGTTTTTATTCAGGATGTTTTTATTTAACACTTGGTACTATAAATATAATCAATGTTTTAGTATCTTTTCACCTTGATCTTTTTACCTGAGCAGGAAATATATAAAAAAGAAGATTTATCATAAATTAGAGCTTCCCGCCACAGACCACCTGTCCTTAGCTGTACATGTGGCAGATGTTTGCATCTTACAAATTACTGACAACTTTCAATGGACCTTAAAAAACTATGATGAATAGGTATGAAAACTGATATACCACAACTACAGGTGATTGGTCTAATGATTCAAAGTATTAATTAGGATCCCAGTCTGTTCCTTTTAAGTGCAAAAATAGCATTTAATATTTTGCTTGGTTAGTAAGCATCATTTCATATTTAGATTTGACATTCAAAATCATGATAATTCAAATGATATTTTTGTTTAAATTTGCCAATAAAAAGGTAAGAAAAAGACAAAACAAATTTCACAGCTGTTTCAAAAGTAATTAGCATGTCTCATTGTGTTTCAGGGTCAAATGTAAAAATAGAAAATCAAAGCTTAACTTAAATTTAATAAAAGGCTATTAATAAAAAGCATACACAGATGACATCAAGTATCAGCTGTCCCCCCCCCCCCCCTATTTGTAAGTGTGTGTTTCTTAACTGAGTCTCCTTAATTTGTTCCTTGATTTGATTTTTGATTTTTGGTGTTTTAACGCCACTTTTAATCATCGCATTTAGGCAATTTCGTGGCAGTCAGTTAAAATTGGTGGAGGAAGCCGGAGTGCCAGGAGAAAACCACCGACCTTCGATAGGCAAACTGACAATCTTAGTCAATTAAAATTAGAGTCGAGTGCACCCATAGGAGCAGGGTTCGAACTCACAACCTCAAGTGTTGACTGGCTAGTGATTACAGTAGTAACTATGTAGACCACTCGGCCACCAATCTGTTCCTTGGGAATATGTCCCAGTCTGGCTAAAGCCAGCTTCAACTTGCATTTATAGGTAGTGGGGTCTGGCATTTAGTCAGACTAAATTTAGCCATATCATTCAAAAGGACCTTGGTCAATGCATATTTTCACTAATAAGCTTATATAAGAGGACTTAAATGAAAAATGTGTACTAGATAAAAAAAAAAAAATGTATATAGAAGCTCTATGAGCAAGCTCACAATACCCCATACCCCAAATAATCACTAGGAAAACAAAAGCTCACCAGATTCTTATGTTCAAAGAGTAAACAAGAACAAGACTAATGGACAGACAAACTCTGATGGACGGACAAACTCAGATGGACAGATGGATGAAAACATTATATCCTACCTCGTTGTGTGGAAAGTTTTGTTCAATGGGGGTATAATTATAATATGCTCAATCTCCTGTTGGGCATCAGATGGATTATAAATGCTAAGGAAAAAGTACAATTTCATCTTCAATTTCAATTTCTACAATGCTACAGGCCAAACAAAGAAAACAATTCTCAAATCACAAAGTAATAAAATGAATATTACTAATATGCTATCGATCATAAACGCTGAAGTGCCAAATAGTTTCATTTTAAGTCTATATTTTTCTCTGGTAGCACCTGACAATGTCATTAAAGACATCAAAGTACTGTCCATTGTGTTGTTCATTAAGGTATTGGCTATTGTCTGAAGAGGAGAGCTTGGTGAAATGACCTCCCCAGGCTATCCGTCATTTTATCAAGTAGGCTTAAAGTCGTTGTCGTGTGGCACGTGGCTGACCATGGTCAACTTATTACTGATAACCAGTCAGAAGAATATTGGTCACTCTATTGACAAACGGTCATCAGTTCTACATCGTTGAGTAGACAGATTGGAAAAAATAATGAAATCAATGTAACATCAGATTAAAATCTAAATGAATCGACATTCCTATTCATCAGCGTTAAGAATTAATAAATATTTCACTCATCTATCAAATTAATTTCTACATCATTTTGATGAATGCATGTCTGTTGAGAAAAATAGTTTTTTTTGCTATTTTAATGCACATCACATAAAGAGATTGTATACAAAACATTTAATTTCTACATTGTTCTCACAAAAGAAATACCTTTTTCACTTAAGACTATAATGGCACTTTATCTTGACTCAGCACTGTATGGCTTTTTTATAATTAGCTTTAACCAGTAAAAATGAGACTTAACTTTCTATAAAACTGTTTTCCATTTTTGTTTAGAATTTAATTAAAGCCATGGGTATTTACATTTATAATCTGAAATAAATGCTTTACTCTTACACTGACAAATTGGAAAATGATTCTTCTTCTTGTAGTTTCAGGTGTTAGGATATTCTGTAATTTATTTCTTACACAATTTGGCCATGAAAGTTGCTATGTAAATACTTAAATAAGAGAAATAATACAAAGAAACCAATCAGAAACCAATAAGCTGTAGAATGAAAGACAACACCAAGATGAAGGAAGACAGAAGAACTAAATGTAAACAAGTCCCATCAAACATCATAGGTGACTCAGGGGGTTGTAAGGGTTACAGCATCTTGATTTCCTGTTGTACTGTTGTCACCTGTCAATCATAGGTGACTCAGAAGGTTGTAAGATTTTCTGTTCTATTGTTGACACCTGTCATGTTGCTCATTAGTCCAAATAATTAGAATGTCTTGCAAGGTTATTTTAATTTTTTTCTGGTGGTAGGAAAGCGTCCCAGAAAAAAACACATTGCCTTTCAAGACTTCATAATCATTTGGACTTATTAGGTGTTGCTCATTATGAAGGGTTTAGTGAGTCACCACACCTCGGCACCACACTCAGTTAAGGAAGAATGGAAGGTTACCTTTTACAACATCTCAGACCTAATGTTCTGTCAAAATCAACCTACTCATCATTTCATCCAAAATATTTAACTCACATATATCTTCAGTATATATTTTGTAAGATAATTAATAACTCATGAAACAAGATTCTGCAATATGATGATTGTACAGTCGCGTGCAACAAGAACAAACTCTTTGTTTCTTTACATTATAACCACAGAAAACAATCAATAAGAAGGACACACTACCTGCTGTATTCCGTCGGCTGTTTCTGATTGTAAATCCACTGTGCAAAATGTCACTTAAACTTCTTAATCAATAAATTCCAGGAAAAGTTTTCATATTATTACAGAAAACTTTGACAACAATTTCCTTACAGCAGCAGTTCTATATTAGAAGTTTTCCACCAGCAATGTATTTAATGTTGCCAAAGGGATAATAAACACATTTCAAAACTTTTTGTCTGTTTATCCAAAATTTTCAAAGCTGAATGATCAGATTTACAACTTTTCCAAACTTTATCAATAGTAGTTTGACAAATCCTCAATAATTCACTCACAAATTATACTTCATTTATCCACTGATATTCAATTAAACTCAATTTCATATAAATTAAACACTTTGTAGAACTACAATCAAGTGATTATTTAACTTTACTTTTTAAAAGAAATCCAGTTAACCTCTTTGATTTGTTGTGGAAAATAGCTGACACAACAAACTAAGACGAACTGATTGTTAAGTGACAACAAGTGTTTATAACACGGCAAGTGTTCTGCACTTTTGAGATAATGTTTTACTGCACTACTGGTTTAATCCTCTACTTAACCTAGAGAAATGTCTTCCAACTAAACTTTATTTCTGTATTATTTAAATGCAAAATATGATAATTTTGTGACAGATTTATGAATCATATGTAGAAATATTGTTAGGGTTTACCAACTGTTACCAAGGAAATTAATCAAGAGTAAACGTAAATAAAATGAAAATAAAATAAATCCTTACAAAAAGGTAACTACTAAATTGAGTTTAATCTGGGAACAGATGTTGTCGAGGACGACTGTTTACTTTTACAATTCTTCTACACAAGACGTGTAATTGTTAAGGACTTCATCTAAAACAAGACGAACCAAGGATTACATCCCAGAGTTGATCAATCATTTCCGATTACAAGGTTGATATTTGTTTGTAATTTGATGGGATGTCTTATGATTGGTAAATCATTGAAAATCGTACAATTTATCAATAAACTGTTTTATCAATTCACAAATAAATGGTGGTTCCTCGTTAAACGGAAATTTACAAATCAAGAGCTATAATAACACAATATGATGGCAAATACAAAATCGTGCCTATTATGTTCACTTCATATCAAACTGTTTATTATCCTGGTAATATAATGGTCTAGTAAACAGACTTAGTCAAAACTCTTTGTAGTCACACTTCCACAAAACTGGAGTTTCTGACTTCAACAATATAACAGATACCAAACAAATGTTACTATATAGATGGGCTAGCTATTTATATTCATTATAAAATCAAGTGTTTATAAAGATAGTTTTTTAAGAATAAACAATATTCTTTACATGTGACTTGGATGAAGAGTTGTCTCATTGGCACTCATACCACATCTTCTTATAAAAAAATATTGTCTATCTTATACAAACAAATTATATTTTTATCATTTCTATATAGATTAGACTGTATGTTTTCCTGTTTAAACAGTTTTACACTGGTAATTTTTGGGGCCCTTTATATCTTGCTGTTTGGTGTGAGCCTAAGTTCTGTGTTGAAGGCCGTACCTTGACCTATAATAGTTTACTTTTATAAATTGTTACTTGGATGGAGATTGTCTCATTGGCACTCATACCACATCCTCCTGTATCAAATTATAGCTAATATTCAAAAATGGACATCTTTTTGCTGGGGCATATAAATAACTGATAGAGTAATTTGTCTAATCATCAAAGATTCCCCTTTGGAATGAAAAGTAAAAAGCTGTCAAAATGACAGAACATTATGTTCTAATTACATATCCTGGGGTCATCCTGAATGGCAAAAGTGAAATTTGTCAACTTTAAAATTGACCTCCATTCTGTCATCAGCAGACAGACAAACAGACAAATAAATACAATGACAACTTTATAACAGTTACTATACTATTACTCAATTGGTTAATGTTTTGTAACATAGACTGTGCTTTTTCTTCAATGGAATATATTGACATGGTAGTCTATCATTAGTATCAATACAAATTATTGAAATTTTAATCAGAATTTTACCCAAAAAATAAAACTCTGACAACATCTCATCTATCAAACTTCTCTCTTACTTAGTTATCACAGAAACCAACCAATTAAATCGTTTCTGGGTTTTTTTCAATAAAGTTTAATATATCTGCAGGCTGAGAAGTGACAATTCAATACAAAATGGTTAAGATTGGTACTGCCTTCATTGATGATAAAAAGCAATTCACTTAATACCTCCTTATTCTTCATCTAGTATTGCCATGTTTAGATCAATACAGATCTTTAATAACTCAGTTACCATGTTTGTTCACAGACCAACACCGATGGAATGAAACGGGGAACAATCTGACGGGGAACGGGAATTATATCCTGTAAATAAAGTGCAATTTCACAAATCTGATAAGTAAAAAAGAGATCTGAAACTGTCCAATCACCTCACTAAAACTGTCCAACCACCACAAACAATGATCCACATCATTTTGAAAAGGCAATTAAATAGTGGATCAATAGTAATTACAAATTACCTGACAAAGAATATTTGTATTATCAATATTTCAAGAAATTAGAACTGCCGAAGTTCTAGTTGATCACGGAAACCTTGTTTATTGTAGCGATTAGTGATTGAGATATCCTGACTATATGTGGTTATAAATGGCGAGACTTTGTATGAATACTTTAGGGAACAGAAAGTCTAGATCTGGTTCCCATTTCTCAGAGTGTTTACCCATGTTTTAAACACCGCAGGGTGTCTTATCTAAACTTGTATTAATTTTCTGAGAAACAGAATTATAAGGCGGTAGATTGGCATGATAAAAGTCAATAATTTTTCCATTTATCTCGGAAATTGGCTATTTACACCGAAAATTTTATTTAGTTCGTCAATATAGGTTTCCCATAAATATTGAACATGAATAACAATTTAATTTTATATGACTGGTAACAGGAATCTTATGAGAGCTGATATAACCTTGTAAAATCGAAAAGTTTCAGATTTGAGAGAATAATTATTCACTCAAAATTTGTGAAATTTCAAGTAATTTTGATAACAGAACACAAGTACCAGAATATTATATTGAGCAGCAAAAAAGTAAATAATCATATTTGTTTAGATGTTCAATAAGTCAACAAGATGAGAAAGTTTTTGACATTGAATCAAGGACCATGACATAAAAACCTTATTTACAAATAAATTTATGTTAACTTTCAAATTTAAATTTTGAAATTGCAAATATCAAAAGGAAATTGAAATGGAAAGATTTATCAAAGATTTAAATGATAATATCAAAGTACAATTATAGGTTGATAGTGACAAAATCTTCTATTTTAAAAATACTAGGTCTTTGTTTTTATTCACTGGATTATATTGATGTTCATCGATTGAAGTAACACGCCCAAATCTACTGTACCGAGCATCCTAACATTAACAAAGACATATTGACGGAAGTTCATTTCAATCAATATCTCACCAAATCTTGATGGTTCTTTATAAGAGCTAAAGTTTTTCTGAACTACATTAAGCTTTACCCCTTATCTCTAGATACTAATCTTCGACATATGGTTAAACAATAGGGTTTTATGTTGATAAAAATGTCCACCCTCATTACTTATAAACAAAATAATACATACTTAAAAGCACCAGTCCACCCTCATTACTAATATAAACAATAATACATACTTAAAAGCAACAGACTTTATTTCACCCCCAGTGCAAGCTCGAGCTTTGGGTGGTTTTATTTCGGTTCAATCTTTATATTTCCCTCCTCATATTCTATGTACAAGTTATCTTTTTATTGAACTAACACCTGTAATAATTAACAAGAAATCAATAAAGTTCTAATAAATATTTGCATGCAGTTTTAATGTATCTCTTGTTGGAAGTTGTATAATTATGATTAAGACAATTTTTTCTAATACAAAATGCTTTCAGCAAATTTCTGATCAAAGCTTGTGAGCTCAGATAAAAGTTGGTGTAATAAGATCCCCCAGTTTGGGTGAATTCTCAGGTGCACTTGAATGGTTAGCGAATCCTTTTCAGGTGTATGACAATATCATGCTATTTTTATTATAGAATTTGCTATTTTTAACTTTTTTAATTAATTACCATCCAAACTATATGGCTACCGTTGTCTGCTGCTCACCACCAAAGCTTTCATATTACCTCCATTTCAATTATTTAGAGGTTATAAAAAAATCAGCTTTTCAGTAATTAATCCATCAAATGGCAAAAAAATCCCATTTACAATAGAGACTGTTGTGTAAAACAGTAATAAACAATCTATAAAGCTTATCCTGGTCATCATCAATTCACCGATCGGCACTGTCAACAAAAATAACGTCCACCAGATGGCACTCAATTTACCAAATTACACATTTTATGCTTTAATTATTTTGATTTTCTTCCAAAATTAGCACAAAATAAATCACAGACTACTTAGTTTGCTCTGTGTATGAAACTGTTTATTAAAAGTATGGAGAGCCACTAGGGGCATAATTAAAGTAATGTATCATTCATTAATCCATCTGCCCAAATAGTGTAATATTAGCTGAAAAAATCTGCAATAAAATGTTGTACATTTATGTTTTCAACGTAACTTTACAAGGCTACAAGTCAATTATAAAAGACATGACTGAATCAAACAATTTCACAGAAAACTTGAGGGAATAGTTAAAAGTAAAAAGAATCTGTGTTTATTATCATCTAGACTGTGTTTATATAAAAGTGATGTGAGCTGAATCCCATGGGGCCTAGTGATGAAAAAATTACTTCTCCATTTAATGAGTCATATTCTATAGTATGTACAGCTTACACTAAACATGGCTTCATTTACAGCTGATATGCTAAACATGGCTTCATTTACAGCTCTTATGCTAAACATGGCTTCATTTACAGCTTATGCTAAACATGGCTTCATTTACAGCTGATATGCTAAACATGGCTTCATTTACAGCTCTTATGCTAAACATGGCTTCATTTACAGCTTACACTAAACATGGCTTCATTTACAGCTGATATGCTAAACATGGCTTCATTTACAGCTTATGCTAAACATGGCTTCATTTACAGCTGATATGCTAAACATGGCTTCATTTACAGCTTATGCTAAACATGGCTTCATTTACAGCTTATGCTAAACATGGCTTCATTTACAGCTGATGCTAAACATGGCTTCATTTACAGCTAATGCTAAACATGGCTTCATTTACAGCTAATGCTAAACATGGCTTCATTTACAGCTTATGCTAAACATGGCTTCATTTACAGCTGATATGCTAAACATGGCTTCATTTACAGCTTATGCTAAACATGGCTTCATTTACAGCTTATGCTAAACATGGCTTCATTTACAGCTTATGCTAAACATGGCTTCATTTACAGCTGATATGCTAAACATGGCTTCATTTACAGCTGATATGCTAAACATGGCTTCATTTACAGCTGCTATGCTAAACATGGCTTCATTTACAGCTTATACTAAACATGGCTTCATTTACAGCTTATACTAAACATGGCTTCATTTACAGCTGATATGCTAAACATGGCTTCATTTACAGCTGATATGCTAAACATGGCTTCATTTACAGCTGATATGCTAAACATGGCTTCATTTACAGCTCTTATGCTAAACATGGCTTCATTTACAGCTTATGCTAAACATGGCTTCATTTACAGCTTATACTAAACAAGGCTTCATTTACAGCTTATACTAAACATGGCTTCATTTACAGCTGATATGCTAAACATGGCTTCATTTACAGCTGATATGCTAAACATGGCTTCATTTACAGCTGATATGCTAAACATGGCTTCATTTACAGCTGATATGCTAAACATGGCTTCATTTACAGCTCTTATGCTAAACATGGCTTCATTTACAGCTTATGCTAAACATGGCTTCATTTACAGCTTATACTAAACATGGCTTCATTTACAGCTTATACTAAACATGGCTTCATTTACAGCTGATATGCTAAACATGGCTTCATTTACAGCTGATATGCTAAACATGGCTTCATTTACAGCTGATATGCTAAACATGGCTTCATTTACAGCTGATATGCTAAACATGGCTTCATTTACAGCTGATATGCTAAACATGGCTTCATTTACAGCTGATATGCTAAACATGGCTTCATTTACAGCTGATATGCTAAACATGGCTTCATTTACAGCTGATATGCTAAACATGGCTTCATTTACAGCTGATATGCTAAACATGGCTTCATTTACAGCTGATATGCTAAACATGGCTTCATTTACAGCTTATGCTAAACATGGCTTCATTTACAGCTTATGCTAAACATGGCTTCATTTACAGCTGATATGCTAAACATGGCTTCATTTACAGCTGATATGCTAAACATGGCTTCATTTACAGCTGATATGCTAAACATGGCTTCATTTACAGCTGATATGCTAAACATGGCTTCATTTACAGCTGATATGCTAAACATGGCTTCATTTACAGCTTATGCTAAACATGGCTTCATTTACAGCTTATGCTAAACATGGCTTCATTTACAGCTGATATGCTAAACATGGCTTCATTTACAGCTGATATGATAAACATGGCTTCATTTACAGCTAATATGCTAAACATGGCTTCATTTACAGCTTATGCTAAACATGGCTTCATTTACAGCTTATGCTAAACATGGCTTCATTTACAGCTTATGATAAACATGGCTTCATTTACAGCTGATATGCTAAACATGGCTTCATTTACAGCTGATATGCTAAACATGGCTTCATTTACAGCTAATATGCTAAACATGGCTTCATTTACAGCTGATATGCTAAACATGGCTTCATTTACAGCTTATGCTAAACATGGCTTCATTTACAGCTTATGCTAAACATGGCTTCATTTACAGCTGATATGCTAAACATGGCTTCATTTACAGCTGATATGCTAAACATGGCTTCATTTACAGCTCTTATGCTAAACATGGCTTCATTTACAGCTGATATGCTAAACATGGCTTCATTTACAGCTTATGCTAAACATGGCTTCATTTACAGCTTATGCTAAACATGGCTTCATTTACAGCTGATATGATAAACATGGCTTCATTTACAGCTGATATGCTAAACATGGCTTCATTTACAGCTCTTATGCTAAACATGGCTTCATTTACAGCTGATATGCTAAACATGGCTTCATTTACAGCTTATGCTAAACATGGCTTCATTTACAGCTTAAAACAAATATATTTAGAAAATGATTTACACATTGCTTTGATGATGATTTTTTCCCCTGCTTATATTCTGTGCATTTTTCATCTCAACTTCATATAGACATCTTTGTAGTATACCTTTCAATTTTGGTTCTATTAAAAACAACATAATTAAACATTATCAATTCTCAGAAATCATGATCATTATTTCAGGTGACATTCAGATATAAACTTATACAGATCTTCACTAGAAAGAAAAATTCATTTGAAATGAGATCTTTCGGCCCAAATATAAATAAGATGTGGTAGAAGCGTCAATAATAGACAACTCTCCATCCAAGTCACAATGTGTAAAAAGTAAACAATTATAAGCAAAGTATGGTGTAGCACAGAGATTTGGCTCACACGGAACAGCAAGCTATAAAGGACCCCAAAATGAATAGTGTAAAACAATTCAAACAGGAAAACCAAGTCTAATCTATAAAAAAAACAAGAAACGAGAAATACTTATTAACCACATCAACAAACAATGACAATTGAACAACTGTCAGGCTCCTCTCATGTATTGATGCACAATGGAATGCTTCTACACACCACACACAATTTTACTTAAGTAAATCCTTTTGCATCTTAACAAAACTTATTGAAAAACATTGATATATTAATTAACCTATTTTAAAAGCATTTAAAGAAAATACAAGTTATCTTTTGACCATCAAATAACAGACTACCGTTACCCCTAAGTATACTTGTTGCAATTAGGAATATATTTTTTAATAGACATATTTACACTTGTATGCAAATTTGTCCGCCATTACTTAAAATCACACAGGTTCCCGTAAACTTTGACATCATAATTTAAAATATTTGACGTCACAATTTGAAAGTGATTGTTGCTTGACGTCAAAAGGTGATTCAGAGTAGATCTAAGGTCATTCGGAGGCAAGATTTAGCTAAATACCAAAAGTGTAAATACGTTTATTGATTAAGGTCCAAAGAAGAATGTGTCCATAGTACATGAATGCCTCAATCCCACTATCATTTTCTATGTTCAGTGGATTGTGAAATTTGGCATTAAAATTAGAAAGAGCATATCATAGGGAATTAATTTCAAGTTGATTGGACTTCGATTTCATCAAAAAACTTCCTTGATCAAATACTTCCACCTGAAGCAGGACAGACGGACAAACAAACTAATGAACTAATGGATGCACAGACCGAAAAACAAAATGTCCGTAGGTAAAAACTTATACCCTTCATAAGCAACTTGGGAACAGACATCCCCATTCTATTCTGCTTGGACCCATGTGCCTGGAGCGCTATTTTATGTGTAGTGTTTTAATTTGTGGACTGCAGTTCTATCTTTTACATTAATATGGCTTTTATGAAGGGTTTTGTGAACTTATCTTTAGTATAATGTGTTTTTTATTATCCTCTTGATATTTTCTTTCCTCTTAATACATTTTTTTTTGTAAAATTGAAATCTGATAATAATAAATGTTTTTCAGTATCTACTGTTAAATCTTTGTTCTTCCTAAACAGTTATTTCAGAATATTACAAAACCTAATTAATTTATAGTTGATTGAGATCAAGATTATCTCTTATGTAAAGCCAATACTTCAACCTATGGCATAAAACATTTAAGATACAAATAAGGGCAAATAACTCTGTCATGATTCTTATCTACAGGCCATAATAGAGGCCATTAATTTTTTAAATCTGAATGATATTGTTTGCAGATAATTAAGTTCTATGGGGAAAAATAATAGATTTTCAATTAAAACTAGAATTAGATATTCATAACTTGTTTGGATACATAATTGCTCTTTCTTCTTGAGTAACAAGTCTTAATTTTCCACTTTAATGGACCAAAACTAATCAAATAAGCACAGAACAACATTGTCTAAACAGAAATACAAAATTTACTTTTGCCAGTATATAAAAAGATGTTTAATAGGCTCTTTTTACTTCTCATATTTTAGTGCATGGTACTTGTCAAATAGTATTGTTATTGATCATAACAGTAGACTTCAAACAAACACATGTTTCATTATAATAACTGCAATATATTTCCTCTGCGTCTTTTTTTATCAATTTATCTATTATCTATTTTATATAGACCTTTTATTTCCATAGGAAGTAATTGTTACAATACAAAAACACCCACTTGTGGATTGCCTAAACAAATTTTATTTTCCTAACTGTTCTATTGTGGTGCTAACAAACAAATAACAAGAGAAAGTTTACAGCACTCACATGAATTAGACAATGTCATGTTAAAGTGCAATTTAGTACTTAAACGATAATGTTTAGCATCAAAATATTGAAAACTAAATACCATTGCTGGTATCTAGACTGGTTCTAAAAATCTCCTGAGTAAAATAGAATGTTTCCTCAACAATTATGAGGATGTATGACTATGTTTAGTGTTTTTAATAAAGGAAGATATGAGGTTTACTGCAATGAGACAACAACCAGACAATCAAAGTTACAAAAACACATCTACCAGGGCAACAGATATTCTTTGACAGGTGTCAACATAAAGACACACATCACTCTTTCTAAATATCTGCAGTGAAACTAAAAGACATCTATAGGGCAGCAGACATTTTTGGAAGATGTTAACATAGAGACACATGCATCATTTTATCTTGATATCTGTAATAAATCCAAAGACATCTATAGGGCAACAGACATTTTCATTCATGTCCAGTGCACGATGATTAATCAATATTGTAGACATCGCAATATCTACAATGTTAACACGATATTGTGTCAACATTGTTTACATTGTTTGAACCCTTATATATTGTTTACATCGTTGACATCGTTAACATCGCAATGTATACAATGTTAACACGATGTTGTGTCAACATCGTATATATAGTTTGAACCCTTATATATTGTTAACATCGCGATGTATACAATGTTAACTTGATGTTGTGTCAACATCGTTTACATTGTCTTAACTCTTATATATTGTTTACATCGTTAACATCTCGATGTGTAAAATGTTAACAAGATGTTGTGTCAACATCAATGACATTGTCTTAACTATTATATATTGTTTACATCGTTGACATCGTAAACATTGTGATGTATACAATGTTAAAAAGATTTTGTGTTTACATTGTTTTCATCGCCATATAAACTATGTTGACACTATTATGTGTCAAATTAGAGCTATAACATCCCAAATTTTTATTTTAAAGATTTGTTGATAAAAAAAACCCATGAAATGCAAACTGTATACATGTAATCGACAAACTTTATTGAATAATTATTGTATAATTGAATAAAAAAACTTTTTTTTAATAATTTCAACATCACAATGTATACGATGTGAACGATGTAAATACCAAGGTAAACACTATTTATACGATGTTGACGATGTAAATGATGTATAAACGATATTGTCAACATCACAATGTAAACGATGTTAACGATGTAAACAGAAAGTTATAGAGTCGATATACAACATAAAAACGATGTTGACACGATATTGTCAACATTGCGATGTATACGATGTGAATGATGTAAACACAAAGGTAAAGACTTGGTTCACAACATCTATACGATGCTGACGATGTAAAAACGATATTGTCAACATCACGATGTAAACGATGTGAACGATGTAAACAGAAAGGTATAAACTCTATATTCAACATAAACATGATGTTGACACGATATTGTTAACATCACGATGTATACGATGTGAATGAAGTAAACACAAAGATTAAGA
The DNA here is from genome assembly GCF_963676685.1 of Mytilus edulis. NCBI lineage: Eukaryota > Metazoa > Mollusca > Bivalvia > Mytilida > Mytilidae > Mytilus > Mytilus edulis. The sequence goes on from NC_092348.1 coordinate 96,855,876, forward strand.
CTTGGTTCACAACATTTATACAATGTTGACAATGTAAAAACGATATTGTCAACATCACGATGTATATGATGTGAACGATGTAAACACAAAAGTAAAGACTTGGTTCACAACATCTATACAATGTTGACAATGTAAAACGATATTGTCAACATCACGATGTAGATGATGTCAACGATGTAAACAGAAAGTTATAGAGTCGATATACAACATAAACATCAGATGTTGACACGACATTGTTAACATCACGAATATACGATGTGAACAATGTAAACACAAAGGTATAGAACATAAAGATAGGATACAATGTTAACACAATAACAACACTATAAAGTTGACATTGCGATGTTGACAATATCGACAAAACATCGTCCACTGGACATACTTCGACATTTTTGGAAGATGTTAACATAGAGACATGTCATTTTATCTTGATATCTGTAGTAAATACAAAGACACCTATAGGGCAACAGACATTCTTTGTAAGATGTTAACATAGAGACACATCATTTTATCTAGATATCTGCAGTAAATCCAAAAGACATCTAAAGGGCAATAGAAATTCTTTTTGACAGATGTTAACATAGAGACACGTCTTTCTATCTTGATATCTATATTAAACCCAAAAGACTTCAACCATGCAACAGTTCATTTCTATTATTGAAGCTGGATTTCAATCTCAATCATATGAAGATTTATCAACAAGCAAAAATAATTTTAGTTTCTCTCTGAAAGGTTAAAATTTTGTAATATTTAATGTTTCTCACTTTTTTTTAATTTGCTGCTATCTTGAATGTTATGCATATCTTTGAAGATGAAAGTTAAGCTGTTGTTCCAATTATCTTCTTTAAGTTAAAGTACCCACAGCAGGCCCGTAGCCAAGAAATTCCAAAGGGGGGGGATGGGGGATGGGTTATTTGGACTCATGAACTCGACTTTAACAGTCACAATTTGAACAGAATGTTGACTTTAACAGTGCTTATTTGGTTTCAAGGGGGGTTCGTCCAAACCCCCCAAACCCCCCCTGGCTACGGGTATGCACAGCTTACTAAAATTGGTTGCTTCATTATATTATCACCCCTATGTCTATCAAATTACCTTAATTCTGTTCATGTTGTTGATTATCTACTCTTGTTAAGGATGATTCAGTTAGAAACAAAATCCTACTTTTCAGCAAAACTCAAATCTCTTTAATATAATTAAGCCTCCAGCAAGATCTCTCAAATTTAAACCAATAGTTAAGGTAAAAACATCCACACAACTGCAATTTCAATATAATCAAATCTGGATGGATAAAAAAAAGATCTTCTTGCTTAAAACATGATAATTTAAAACAATTATCAAGTCTGATTTACATGTTAGAATGAAAAGAGCACGATGTGATGAAACAATAATGTCCTTAAAAATCATTAAACAATTATTGTGTAGTATTGACTAGTTTTAAATGAAGTGACTTCACAGGACTATTATTGTCATTCTAAGGATGAGTTACGTTAGAATTAAAATTGATTAGTACCTGCAACCTCCCAGCATCTTAATGGTCGTGATTGCATAATGTGGATTGTTGTCTGTAAAGTATCATGGAGTGGAAAACAGCTGATATCATACAATTGTTTAATGGTCTTATTAAAATAGACCCAAAACAAACAGTATGATGCAAAGATTCATATTGTCTACTGCAAAGCATGGTGGTGTTTTCTGTGGATTCATTATTATTCGTTGGATACCTATTTTCGCTGCTTTCGTTGGTACAGTTGAACCACGAAATTAAAAGGTCAACTAATAACAAATTTTCTTGAGGCTTATATGAAGACTTCAGCAAAACCACGAAATTTAATATCCATGAATATGTCCACGAAAATTGGTAACCAAGAAAATAAGTGAATCCAAAGTAAATTAAACTCTTGTATATGAATTAGAAGATTGTTTCTATGGATACAAGTCTAGAGTTGGAGATTATCTACCCCTGTTTTTTCTCAACTTCCATACAGAGAAGATTAATATCACAGTATCTGTAAAATTCCTTATTATGGGCATAACTCTTGAATGGTCCCACTTAAAACATTATCAGCAATTTTATAGCCATTAGTTCATACAATAAATATCAGCTGACTTTTCCGACCTGAAATAAGCTGTTGACTCTAAAGCATTATAGAATTACAGATGTCCAAGAAAAAAACAGGTAAAAATCAAACAAGATACATAAGTGTACTCAATCTGGGGATGACCATATTATATTCAGGTGGCGGGGGTGGTCAAACACAATACATAAGTGTACTCAATCTGGGGATGACCATATGATATCCAGGTGAAGGGTGTGGTCAAACACAATACATAAGTGTACTCAATCTGGGGATGACCATATGATATTCAGGTGGAGGGTGTGGTCAAACACAATACATAAGTGTACTCAATCTGGGGAGGACCTTATGATATTCAGGTGGAGGGTGTGGTCAAACACAATACATAAGTGTACTCAATCTGGGGAGGACCATATGATATTCAGGTGGAGGGGGTGGTCAAACACAATACATAAGTGTACTCAATCTGGGGATGACCATATGATATTCAGGTGGAGGGTGTGGTCAAACACAATACATAAGTGTACTCAATCTGGGGATGACCATATGATATTCAGGTGGAGGGTGTGGTCAAACACAATACATAAGTGTACTCAATCTGGGGATGACCGTATGATATTCAGGTGGAGGGTGTGGTCAAACACAATACATAAGTGTACTCAATCTGGGGATGACCATATGATATTCAGGTGGAGGGGGTGGTCAAACACAATACATAAGTGTACTCAATCTGGGGATGACCATATGATATTCAGGTGGAGGGTGTGGTCAAACACAATACATAAGTGTACTCAATCTGGGGATGACCATATGATATTCAGGTGAAGGGTGTGGTCAAACACAATACATAAGTGTACTCAATCTGGGGATGACCATATGATATTCAGGTGGAGGGTGTGGTCAAACACAATACATAAGTGTACTCAATCTGGGGATGACCATATGATATTCTGGTGGAGGGTGTGGTCAAACACAATATATAAGTGTACTCAATCTGGGGATGACCATATGATATTCTGGTGGAGGGTGTGGTCAAACACAATACATAAGTGTACTCAATCTGGGGATGACCATATGATATTCAGGTGGAGGGTGTGGTCAAACACAATACATAAGTGTACTCAATCTGGGGATGACCATATGATATTCAGGTGGAGGGTGTGGGAATTTTTTGAACTAAATGTTCAATTTCCCTGTTGCTTGTTCCCTTTGTATATTTTGCAATTCTCTATTGCCTTTTAAAGAGAAACTAGCAGCCTCTTGTTTTCAGAATCAGAGAAACTGCCTCTTGTTTTCTGAATCATAGATAATCTATAAGTTCATCTTAGTCCTATACTGTCCTGGATGAAGGAGTAACATAACTTGCTACCTGATTCCTTTCAGGACAGAAAGGAGAAAATTTCAGGTGAGGAGAAAAATTTAAAAAAAAAGAAGTAAAATCTTATAAGAGCAGATGACAGTAAGTAAACTGTCATAGATTCCTCTATAGGACAGTAAATCACATTAGATGTAACATATACATATAAAACTCATTAAACAGTTGATTGTCAGAGCCAGTGTTATATAATCATTGTGATATCATATATATAACATGGAATAATGGAGACTTTATGTAAAATCTTCTTCTAATGTTACTGTATACAGGGCAACATGCAGTCAGATAAACTAATTAAAATAACATCTCTTAAAACTTCATTTCAGAAGGCGGACAGATTCTGTATTTTATGCCATCATTAAAATATTTGTTTTAGAAAAGTCCACATTGCTTCAGTGATTGATTGATTACGGTTTACTTAAAATATTCATCTTTGTACATGTACAAGATGAAAAAAAACAAATTTATTTTGTACTATTTTGAGAGTGGAAAAATAAAGCCAATGTAAATAGTTGAAAACATGTAAAACTTGCATCTAAAATAAAAAAAAAAGGGTCAGACACTAAACATGCTAAATAAAATTTGGGTGAAAATAAGTTGTTTTACAGTTTATTTTGAGAAAAAGTATATTAAAACACTGGACATATATATCTTCTTGGTTGTCCCTGGAATAGTATATTTAACCTCAGTATATGAATTTTTAAAAGAATAATTTCAGTATAAAATAAAATTTAGAAAGTTTCTTAATTTACAACATTTAAACAGTACTTAGTTACTATGGATACATCATTCAACCAATGTGTATACCTGTTGCATAGGCACAAAAAGTCATGATGGGGGACTTTTAGCACAAGAGGACTTAAGTGCATCTCTTAACATGTCATACAAGCTTTTTATCTAACAAACTATGAGTTTGAGTGAGTGATTATAGGTTTTAATACCACTTTAACTCCAATGGAAATCTATCTTGAGGTATTCAGATTATATAATGGAGGGTTTCAAGTGTCAAGTCAACAGTATCAATATGTGTTGAAGTTGGCAGGTCTGCAAGCTGTATGCTAACTTTGTTGTAAGGGTGTTATGAAAGTTAGAATGTGACTTTATCTACTTTAATACAGTAAAAATCCAGTTGTATGGAACCTAATCCTTCATCTTCAAGTTTCCAGATTAACCAAGGAAAAGAGAGGATAATGGTGTATTAATGACACAAAATCACAATACACACTCAACAAAACAAAGAGCCTATCCAATACTGCCTGCATTATTCAAATTATCTCCCCTTCTACATCTAAGCACAGAGAGGAAACTTGGTAACATGACTTTCCTTACAAAATGTTGTCTATACTAGGCAAGCTAGGACCTTTTCCTAAGTAACAGTCCCTAAATAATAGCTAAATTTGAAACCCTTCCCTAAATGATAGCTAAATTTGAAACCCTTCCCTAAATAATAGCTAAATTTGAGACCCTTCCCTAAATAATAGCTAAATTTGAGACCCTTCCCTAAATAATAGCTAAAGCTTAGACCCTTCCCTAAATAATAGGTAAAGCTGAGACCCTTCCCTAAATAATAGCTGAAGCTTAGACTCTTCCCTAAATAAAAGCTAAATTTGAGACCCTTCCCTAAATAAAAGCTAAAGCTTAGACCCTTCCCTAAATAATAGCTAAAGCTTAGACTCTTCCATAAATAATAGCTAAAGCTGAGACCCTTCCCTAAATAATAGCTAAAGCTTAGACCCTTCCCTAAATAATAGCTAAAGCTTAGACCCTTCCCTAAATAATAGCTAAAGCTTAGACCCTTCCCTAAATAATAGCTAAAGCTGAGACCCTTCCCTAAATAATAGCTAAAGCTGAGACCCTTCCCTAAATAATAGCCAAAGCTTAGACCCTTCCCTAAATAATAGCTAAAGCTTAGACCCTTCCCTAAATAAAAGCTAAATTTGAGACCCTTCCCTAAATAATAGCTAAAGCTTAGACCCTTCCCTAAGTAATACATAAAAAAGGACCCTTTCCCTTAATAATAGTAAAAGGTAGGACCACTCCCTAAGTAATAGCAACACCTAAGACCCTTTTCTGAGTAATATTCAAAGCTAGGACCATTCCGAAATAAAAGCCAAAGCTAGGACCCTTCCAAAATAAAAGCCAAAGCTAGGACCCTTCCCAAATAAAAGCCAAAGCTAGGACCCTTCCCTAAGTAATAACCAAAGCTAGGACCCTTCCCTGAGTAATAACCAAAGCTAGGACCCTTCCCTGAGTAATAGTCAAAGCTAGGACCCTTCCCTGAGTAATAGTCAAAGCTAGGACCCTTCCCTGAGTAACAGTCAAAGCTTAAGGACCCTTCCCAAAATAACAGCCAAAGCTAGGACCCTTCCCAAATAAAAACCAAAGCTAAGACACTTCCTGAAGTAATATTTAAAGCTAGGACCCTTCCTTAAGTCATAGCCAAAGCCAGGACCTTTCCCTAAATAAATTCTATAGAGAACTAGCAACCTGCCAACTAAACTGTGGAATAAGTCATCAGATAGAAATACATTAAGTTAAATTATTTAACCTGCTGAACAAAACACCTATAGATCTAATCTCAACAAAATGTAAAAAAAATGGTAAATTGTACAAAAATTAGCTTGCATAATTATCGGAATTTCTATGTCATTTAATCTCATGAGTTTAAACCAATTATACCAGAAAATTAATAATTAAATTTATTCAATAATTGCCTAAACTTTATAATATGTCGATCAATTCTGTTTAATACATGTAGCGCTGTAACTGTAAAATCAAAGCAGGAGGAAATTTTAAATTTAATTTGGTGTTATAAAATTACCAATAAACTAAAATCAATCTTGACACTTGCATCATAAGCAATCTACGTACTTTATCAACCATCCGAATTGCAATCCACAGAGACAGGAAACTTAAAAAGAGTAACCTTATTATACCAATTATTAAGGGGAAAATTCTCTATTGAGATGTGATGCAGAGTAAACATCATGTTATTAAATTTCAAAGCAAAGAACGGGAAACAAATTAAAGGACCAAAAACTTGAGTTATTGCATAGTTTGAACTGGAATTAGATTAAATATTAACTTAATAATAGAATACTAGAAATCAGATAAAACGGTACAAAAAATTGATTTGCAATCTCATAACATATATATCAATATTCACTAAAATTGACTGAGCATATATCACATGGAAACTCCTGTATTTACAAAAGAAAGAGTGGGCTTATAACTCCTGTGTATAGAAAGAAATGTGGGCTGAGCATACATAATACATATATCTCCTGTATTAACACGGATGTGTGGGCTGAGCATATATCACAAATATCTCCTGTGTATAGAAAGAAATGTGGGCTGAGCATACATAATACATATATCTCCTGTATTAACACGAATGTGTGGGCTGAGCATATATCACAAATATCTCCTGTATATGGACAGAAATACGGGCTGGGCATACATAATACATATATCTTCTATTTATAGAAAGAAATGTGGGCTGAGCATACATAATACATATATCTCCTGTATTAACACGAATGTGTGGGCTGAGCATATATCACAAATATCTCCTGTGTATAGAAAGAAATGTGGGCTGAGCATACATAATACATATATCTCCTTTATTTTAACACAAATGTGTGGGCTGAGCATATATCACAAATATCTCCTGTGTATAGAAAGAAATGTGGGCTGAGCATACATAATACATATATCTCCTGTATTAACACGAATGTGTGGGCTGAGCATATATCACAAATATCTCCTGTATATGGACAGAAATACGGGCTGGGCATACATAATACATATATCTTTTATTTATAGAAAGAAATTGTGGGCTGAGCATACATAATACATATATCTCCTGTATTAACACGAATGTGTGGGCTGAGCTTATATCACAAATATCTCCTGTATATGGACAGAAATGTGGGCTGAGCATACATAATACATATATCTCCTATTTATAGAAAGAAATGTGGGCTGAGCATACATAATACATATATCTCCTGTATAAACACGAATGTGTGGGCTGAGCATATATCACAAATATCTCCTGTATATGGACAGAAATACGGGCTGGGCATACATAATACATATATCTTCTATTTATAGAAAGAAATGTGGGCTGAGCATACATAATACATATATCTCCTGTATTAACACGAATGTGTGGGCTGAGCATATATCACAAATATCTCCTGTGTATAGAAAGAAATGTGGGCTGAGCATACATAATACATATATCTCCTGTATTAACACGAATGTGTGGGCTGAGCATATATCACAAATATCTCCTGTGTATAGAAAGAAATGTGGGCTGAGCATACATAATACATATATCTCCTGTATTAACACGAATGTGTGGGCTGAGCATATATCACAAATATCTCCTGTATATGGACAGAAATACGGGCTGGGCATACATAATACATATATCTTTTATTTATAGAAAGAAATGTGGGCTGAGCATACATAATACATATATCTCCTGTATTAACACGAATGTGTGGGCTGAGCATATATCACAAATATCTCCTGTATATAGACAGAAATGTAGGGTGAGCATATATAACAAATATCCCCTGTATTCACAGATGTGTGGCTGAACATATGACGATATGTATCTCACAGATATCTTCGTTATTTACACATTAGTGTGGGCTGAACATATGTATCTTACTGATATTTTCCTTATTTACACATTAGTGTGGTCTGAACATATGTATCTTAGTCTTACTGATATTTTCCTTCTTTGCACATTTAATAGTGTGGTCTGAACATATGTATCTTACTGATATTTTCGTTATTTACACATTAGTGTGGGCTGAACATATGTATCTTACAGATATTTTCGTTATTTACACATTAGTGTGGTCTGAACATATGTATCTTACTGATATTTTCCTTATTTACACATTAGTGTGGTCTGAACATATGTATCTTACAGATATTTTTCTTATTTACACATTAGTGTGGGCTGAACATATGTATCTTACAGATATTTTCGTTATTTACACATTAGTGTGGTCTGAACATATGTATTTTACTGATATTTTCGTTATTTACACATTAGTGTGGTCTGAACATATGTATTTTACTGATATTTTCGTTATTTACACATTAGTGTGGGCTGAACATAAGTATCTTACTAATGTTATTAATTCACACAGAATGGTGACTGGATATGTCATATGGCAAAATTTGGGGTACTTTGCTAATTTGCATAGGGGCCATTTTGCCTTGTCATGATAGCAGCCATTACAAGCGGATTATATATGCCCCTTAAATAAAAATCCCAATATGGCAATTCCTATGTCAAATCATCATTTTTTCCACATTTAGGTGATTTTTTAGGCTGTCCATGCACAAATAAACCTGTCTACTTTAAAATCTCTTTTAGTTTGAAAATTGGAAACATAACTAAATAATAAGTATAATTGCCATATAACATTATGAAAAATTGTAAAAAAGCAAGATTCACAACAGAAATACAAATGCTAGAAGATATTTGTCATGATTTGTCCGCATATAGGTAAACAACATGTAGGTTGAATTTCAAAGTTAAATAACTTTAAACTTAACTGCTTTTTTAAGTGTTTGGCCAAAGTCTTTTAAAAACATGTTGATTTCAAACTATCCATCACGTAAAAATTGCATCAAGTTTTAAGCATCTTCCCTTAGAATTACACAAGAATTTTTCAAACACATTCGTTTAAGATCATTGACTGAAAAGGTTTATCTGCAAATTTGATATAATTTATATTTTCAATTTTAAACTATTTAGGAAAGTAATTAAATCATAAATAGAGCCAAAGTCACCTGGTGCAAATCATATGAATAAACAACTGTAAATTCAGAAATTATTGCGTGCATTTATTATTGCAATTTTGTCATTTTAGACTTAAATGCGATTTTTATTTTTTCGATGTTGAGAAAAAACCTGTTTTATTCATATAAAATATTTCAAAATACGACTTTAAATTATTGTGCTTTCAACTCTGTTCAACGACATGTTGCTGGTACCAAGTACAGCTATCTGGACCCTGGGTTGTCCAGAGATGTTTGTTAAAGTATGCTTGTTTGTTCCAATTAAGTGTATTCTGTGTGGCCACTTTGTTTTGCAGTCTAATATTATAGGCAATTGTGTTATCCTTAAAAATTAGCATGCAGCTTTAAAATTTTAAATGCAGTAGGCAGTTTGTTAGATAAATAATTGCTTTGTTTGACCTATGCAACTGCTAAAGATTAGCACTAAACTAGCTTTGCAAGACCCTGCATTATTGTCCACAAGATTTAGAATGTTACACATATGAGTTTACCTTGTTATTGTCCTGTCCTATATCCTGTATGGTTACTTCACACTTTTCTCTATTGTATCCTCCTCAATGAATTAATGTCCTTTCCTATAAATCTGTTCACTTTGACATCATATGATGATACACAATGGTTACCTGTTAAAATTCAAATTTTCTTTTAAACACCAAAATTTTACAACTTTTCATTCAAAATCAGCTTTTTAAATAATCCAATGCAAGCAAGGCTCTGATACAACTCTATATCAATGAAAACTGTATATGTAAACTAACGGAATAAAGTCACTTCAATATAACGCATTTATATTTATATAAGCAACATTTTAGCTCTGAAGTTTGTCTTTATTGATAAAAACAAAGTTCTTTAGAACAACTCTCTGTTTAACTATTGTATTCAGAAATGAAAGTCTAAAATTATTATTTTCACCAGGTAAGATGCTTCAATATTAGGGAGCAGTCAACCACAAAGTCCCGCCTCCCTTTGACAAGTATTACGATTCCTGCTTCATTGCTTCATTAAATTCCTTCAATAACAAATATATAGTTTTAAGGGTCACTCAATAACAAGTAGTTTATTTCTCCAAATTATAATGATGTGAATGGTAAAATAGCAATAAACATTAAAGTGATATCGATGGCTATACTTGACTGGTCCTGAGACGCTAGCATTTGTTATAACAATATTGATCACACGGGGGTTTTATCAATACGTTTGTTTGGAACATAGAGAGGGTGGACGGTATGTTTGCTCAGTATAAATGAATTACTTCGGATCAATTGTAATGATATTTGTTTTCAGAACAATACAAGTTTTAATTAGAAATTAAATGCCTCCTAGTAATGAACTTTTATTTGTAATAAGCAGTCAATTGTACCAAGCTAATGAAAATACAGAAATAGCACAATAAGTAATTATACAAGTTTTTGAAATTTTTCAACATTAACATCGATATATGAAGTTTAAAGAGCCTGGTGCTGTATTACTCAGATTCCGAGAGCCATTTAAAACAAAGGAACAAAGAGATATGATTGTTTGTATAATAAATATTTAGTAAACAGATAATAGAGAAACACTTACTGATGTCAATACTCATTAAAGACAAAGGACGCTCTTAAAATCAAACATCAGAACCTGAATCCAAAACAAACACTCACTAAAACATAATGATGCTTTCCTAGATTTACTCAGGAAATATCATTGGAGATAAATTAGATAACTCATTAAATAAAAAAGATAAATGCCAATGAAAATGTAAATTTTTCTGATTTTTTTTTTTAGAAAGACAATTAATTGTCCCTTTGGTATTTTCACCTCTCATAAAGAGGATCATTGTATTTCCTACCTGACAAGTAAAATAAGGTACATCAAGTAAATATTGTGTATTTGTTGTTGGTGTAAATATTTGTCTAACACTGTCTTATTATTATGTTTGGTATATAATTTCTAAGAATGAAAATGAATGAAGCAGATGTGGGAAATACATCAATGAGACTCAATAGCACAAAACAAAAGAAAACAAGAATGTGTCCATAGTACACGGATGCCCCACTCCCACTATCATTTTCTATGTTCAGTGGACCGTGAAATTGGGGTCAAAACTTTAATTTGGAATTAAAATTAGAAAGATCATATCATAGGGAACATGTGTACTAAGTTTCAAGTTGATGTAACTTTAACTTCATCAAAAACTACCTTGACCAAAAACTTTAACCTGAACTTTGCACTATCATTTTCTATGTTCAGTGGACCATGAAATTGGGGTCAAAACTATAATTTGGCATTAAAATTAGAAAGATCATATCATGGGGAACATGTGTATTAAGTCTCAAGTTGATTGGACTTCAGCTTCATCAAAAACTACCTGGACCAAAAACTTTAACCGGACGAACGAACGGAGGCACAGACGGACGGACGGAGGCACAGACCAGAAAACATAATGCCCCTCTACTATCGTAGGTGGGGCATAACAAAAGGCTCCCTATTCGTATTCATGTATTTGTCAGTGCTGACTGTTCTTGGGATTGTTTTTACTATATTCCTGTCACTTAGTGTTGTCATTTTAGCAGTATTTTTAAAATATACCCTATGAGTGGAAGGTTTAGCTAGCCATAAAACGAGTTTCAACCAACCATTTTTTTCTGAAAATGCCTAGTACCAGTTTTTATACGACCGTAAAAATTGAAAACACGTTGGCGTCGTCGTCATTGTCAGTCGTCCAAAGACATTTGGTTTTCGCACTCTACCTTCAGTAAAAGTAAATAGAAATCTATGAAATTTAAACACAAGATTTATGACCAAAAAAGGAAGGTTGGGATTGATTTTGGGTGTTTTGGTCCCAACAGTTAAGGAATTAAGGGCTAAAAAGAACCCAAATAAGCATTTTTCTTGGTTTTCAATGTTGAAATTTTAACATAAGGTCTATTACCACAAAAGGAAGGTTGGGATTGATTTTGGGAGTTTAAGTCTCAACCGTTTAGGAATTAGGGGCCAAAAACAGGTCCCAAAATAAGCATTTTTCTTGGTTTTTGCACAATAACTTTAGTATAAGTTAATAGAAATCTATGAAATTTTAACACAAGGTTGATGACCACAAAAGGAAGGTTTGGATTGATTTTGGGAGTTTTGGTCCCAACAAATTAGGGGCCAAAAGGGTCCAAAATTAAACTTTGTTTGATTTCATCAAAAATTTCACTATTGGGGTTCTTTCATATACCGAATCTAACTGTGTATTTAAGTACAAAACATAATTTAAAAGCAGTGTAAGGTTGGCAATTGAAACTTATTTTAATAGCTCACCTAAACTGCTCTTAAATTATGTATATTGGAAATTTACCAAAAACTTTAGTTAATGAACTTCATTGGAAATTTGCCAATATAAAATGTTGCATTGGAGTTATCTTTCTTTGTCCAGAATAGTAGTAAAATCAACTTAAATCATGACTGTATGACATTTTATATTTTATGATGTATTCTAAATGAGTAGTTATTGTTAAAAACTCCATTAGAAATTTGAATTGAAATCATTTTTGGAATAAGAGAAAGGGGTAGGTGAAAAAAAATTGGTGGGGTTCAATTTTTCTTATTTCAGATTTCAGAAATGAAAAGAAAATTTCTTCAAATATCAAAGGATTAATATTCAACAGCATAGTGAATTGCTCAAAAGCAAAAAAAAACATTTTAAGTTCATTAGACCACATTCATTCTGTGTCAGAAACCTATGTTGTGTCAACTATTTAATCACAATCCAAATTCAGAGCTGTAGCCAGTTTGAATGTTGTGTCCATACTAGTCCAAACCGTTTAGGGTTCAACCTCTGCGATCTTATAAAGCTGCGCTCTGCAGAGCATCTGGTTATCAAATAATTTGTTTCTATGTAAGTTGATGTTTAATTTGTTTTTGCTGCAGTCCATTATTAGTGTTGTTCCCTTGTTTTCATCTTATAGTTGATGTGTTTTCCTAAGTTTAAGTTTGTAACCCCTGGATTGTTATTTATGAATTTGAACACTATTGTTGTCTTATTTTGACACAGGGAATCTGATTTTGAAATAGCAAATTATATTTACATATTGATTTTCATGGAAATTCTAGAAAAAAATCAAATGGTTCTAAAACAATTTGACAGCATGGATCAATTTGGAGTGCATATCTAATCTGAACATCAATTTTTGTTTTCACATAATTAATTTTCAAATTTTTGTTCTAACCAATACTTTACATTGACAATCAACTCAAATCCTGACTATGCCATCTGGGTTTTGCTCATTGTTGAAGGCCACACAGTGTCTTATATTTGTTTACTTCTATGTAAATTGGTCTCTATTGGATAGTTGTCTCATTGACGATGATACCACATCTTCCAAATTTCCTAATTTTATATTTATTTATGACATTTAAACCTATATCTAATTTATATTTGAAAATATATAAGCATAATAAGAAGTTTCTACAAATTTGTGACTTTTCAACAGTATAATTTTGTAAACTTTTCACAAAATTTTAGTTTTCAAACTATCACATAATTCAATTATCATAATTGCGAATACATTTTGAATAGTATATCAATTTTGATGAAATTCCGTTTATTGTAAGACTATGTGGATTGTTGAAGGCCATACTCTTGTGTACAGTTGTCTCATCGGCAATCATACCACATCTTCTTTTATATATAAGGGGGAAATCCATTCATTTACACACATATAAAGTAAGAATGAAAACTCCAAATCTATTACACTTTACAAGTGTATCAAAGAGGGACGACAGATACCAAAGGGACAGTCAAACTCATAAATCTAAAACAAACTGACAACGCCATGGCTAAAAATGAAAAGGACAAACAAACAAGAGCATCAACATTTGTTAAAATAAACCAAAGGGTACATAAAACTTACTTTAAAAATAGTAGCTGTAAACCTTTCCCCAGTTCTTTGTCTTAAGTAGGTAGTACAGTAGTTTGGTCTGATGGACAATGAATCATGAGGTGTACTAACAGTTATTTGAACAAGCTTCATAATACCGGTCTAGAGCCAGGGGATGTTTAATGAACTCATAAGACCATTTCCAAATAGTATTTTAATAAGATAATTGTCCATATACTATTTACTTACCAAATATTAACAGAAATAATTTGATGTAATTACAATTCCCTTTACAAATATTTATTTGAGATAATAGATGTTTTATTAGGATATAGGTACTATGTATTACAGGAAATATTATAAACTTGGCCACACATTTTGATGATAAAGCATATGCAATATTTGGCCTCAAGATGTTAGTAATAGATTTGTTACTTTCTACAAAAAAATTCAAAGAGCTGATAGCTCTGAGGTGGAAGAAGATGAATAAAAGCATATATGGCCCTCCTTTGAATGACTCAAAATAATTGTCTCATGTTTTTCATGATTTTTGTATATAATATTTTAGAATAGAAATGTACAGAAAATTTATGGCAGTATATAATCCGTTTTAATAAATCCCCAACCCCTGTTTAAAAATCCTGGATCTGCCCCCAACAATAAGTATGATTGCAGTACATTTTTGTAATGGATTCTTACCTTTGACTAACATAAAGATCACTTGCAGTTACTGATGTCAGCTTACAAACTTGGTGCTAAAGAAATCAATCCATTTTACTCTTTAATATTAGCAGCTGCACTGCACGGAAGATTTCTTACAGCATTTTTTATTTACGATCAAGAATGTGTCCATAGTACACGGATGCCCCACTCGCACTTTCATTTTCTATGTTCAGTGGACCGTGAAATTGGGGTCAAAACTTTGGAATTAAAATTAGAAAGATCATATCATAGGGAACATGTGTACTAAGTTTCAAGTTGATGTAACTTTAACTTCATCAAAAACTACTTGACCAAAAACTTTAACCTGAACTTCGCACTATTATTTTTAATGTTCAGTAGACCATGACACTGGGGTCAAAACTATAATTTGGCATTAAAATTAGAAAGATCATATTATGGGGAACATGTGTACTAAGTTTCAAGTTGATTGGACTGCAACTTCATCAAAAACTACCTTGACCAAAAACTTTAACCTGAAGCGAACGAACGCACGAATGAACGAACGAACGAACAGAGGCACAGACCAGAAAACATAATGCCCCTCTTCTATCGTAGGTGGGGCATAAAAATAGATTGAACCAATTTTTTTTATAGGAAAAAGGTGAATTCAGATTATGAACTGAATTTGAAGAACACTGATTCAAAATCTACAGTTAATAATCTTATTTCATATTAGGTTCTGGTTCCAAGTATGCAGACTCTTGCACAGGAAATTTATCAAAATTAAAATTTAATGATGCAATTTGAATTATTCCCCCCATGCAATAGTACAGAGCTATAGAGTGTATGAAAACTATACCATTGCCAGGAGGTATAAATGTTCAATTAAGATATGTTTTCTTCATAAATAAATTAAAATCAATTTAGTTAAGTAAGGTATAAAATGTCTATCAGTTTAAACACTTAATCAATATCTCATCATCAGCTGATTCCAGCCTAGTGGTAAATGGGGTTTGATCAAGTTAAAGTCAATGGAAAGTATTTATTGAAGACATAAAACATACAGGCCTATAGTGACTGATAAGGTTATTACCTAACATGAAATATGAATGAATATAGAGAGGAGGGGCCTGTGAAAAAAGTTATTATTATCTTGTGTAAAATATATAACAGAACACATACCGGTAATATGATAAAGAAAAACATTACTGGACCTTGGTTTTTATGTCAGAGTTGCATTATATTGATGTGGGTTGTTCTTATTTGATGGATTTGAGGAAGGACATACAATTAATTGTTTATGGTATATTCTTTTCTATTTTAATGTTTAAAACTAAAAAGGGGAGGGTAAATAATTTTCTGATAGAGAAGCACTTGTTGCATCTATGTTGGGCACCATTTTTAGTGCCAGTCTATTCAGATATCTATGTTGGGCACCATGTTTAGTGCCAGTCTATTCAGATATCTATGTTGGGCACCATGTTTAGTGCCAGTCTATTCAGATATCAAACGATTGGTTCACTGGAGAGAAGAAAAATATATTATTCCTTTATCTTAATAAAAGTTTCTCTTTTTAAACTAGATCCCCTACCCAGAGGTTTCTAGGGGGATTTCACACCAATCATAGAAACAGATAATTTTACAGAATTGAGAAACAAAAGTTATAAAACAAGTTCTAAATTGAATTCTACAGACAATATATTCTCCAAAGTACAAAATCTAATAGGGTCTTGTGGGGTCTCCATCTTAATTGGATTGTAGAAGAGCAATAAACTTCTGCGCCATGCGCATGATACGCCCTACGTCTTGTGTGTAAGTTTTATGTTATAATCATAAATAGTTTCTGAGATACAGATGGTTTGACCATCATAAGAAACAACTATATTAAGTTTCATGAAATTTGGATAAGTCGTTCTCAAGTTATGGTGCGACATGTTTACACCGAACAGATGGACAGACGGACAGACAGGCGTTTGTATACCATAATACGTTCTGTCAAAATTTTGACGGGCGCATAGAAACAATTCTTCTAGATCTTAAAAGAAGTGTGTTTAATTTGAGATTAAAGTGCAATTCTGATTCATTTTCATGTACAGAAATTTATGTGATTTATCTAATCAATATAACTGATTACACAAATTCTAAATGTTTTTTGTTTGGTTCAATTTTCTTTTATTTAAGACATAAAGGGGAGATAACTCCAAAAAAATAATTTTCAAATAATTATACAGTACATTTACCTTATCAGTTTTGTAGCTGGAAAGTGCTATGTCAAATGTATGTATTATGATGAAACTTTCTTTTGATTTTCTGAAAGATCATTTATATAAAAGCAATTTTCAAATAATTAATTTTAGGTTCTACATGTATTATTGTTTTCTCTGCCATACCCACAAAACATTGCAAAGTGGTTTTCGGTGTATAATTAGAACTGACCACCTGAAGACAACTGTCATTGATCAACAAAAGTCAATATAATATCATGGCATATCAATAAACATTTCTACAATATTTCATTAGGAAATCAGTAAACAAAGTGATTATTATGTACAGACAGATTTTTATTGCAGAATTTCCTCAATATACTAAAAGACTTTTATCCAATCATAAATGTACAACTCCTAATAAAATTATAACAAAATGTCTTTTCAACTCTTCTCTGAATTACTCATACTTATCTACAGAAATTTAATTTCTGTTACTTTCAATTTGACAGTAAAAGTTTGAACAAACAAGTTTCTCTGAAAGACTAACCATGTCAGATGTAAAATGGCCGTGTTAAGTGTGTAAAGAAATTTCATTAGATAAATAACTTTGTATATTGAACAAAGCAGTGACTATTTTTAGACAATGTAAATTGTATTATTTTGCTTCTTTCCAAGAAAACTTAAATACTGTTAGAGTAATGTAGTTAGACAAAACCCATCAAATTTATTGAAAAGCATGTCCTAAATACTGTCCTAAATACTTTAAGGAATTCATTTATGAATGTGTGACTGGTAACGAAACAACAGCATGTTTTGAAGACAACTTCGAAAAAATAATGGGTAAAGGGTTCCATGGACTTAAAATCGTATGGCCATTCATCATTTAAACACAAAAAAAATGAACTTCTTATTAGATGCTGAATCATGAAGGTTTACAAACTTATCAAGACAACAAGATTTAATCCCAGAATGTCTGCAAATATTAACTGCAAAAAAACTAGTCTATCTATCATTTAAACTCTCTTGGGTGTCTCTCACCATTTTGAATTGTAAATTAGCAGAAAACAAATACAGAATACTTTTTTGTTGGTTTCAACTTTGCCATATAAGGGTAGATAACTCAGATAATGTAACTTTTATACTTGTATGTGTGATGAATTTACCTTTTAATTCAATAGCATGGAAATGCATCCAGTGACCCTAATTTTTCTTTTTACATTTAGAAAGCACATTATAGGAGCTATCTTTTCTTTCTATCATGCACAAGTGTGGTTTCCATGAATATTAACCGTTACGAAATCTGACAATTTTGAACAACCTGTAGCTGGGAAAAAGCCCTGTGACCTATACTTCTTATCCTATATTTGAGAAAGCCATGATATATACTACATTTTGTCCAATTATTAAAAAAGAAAATAATCATAAAAAAAAATTCTGCCAAAGATCCATACAATAGAATTAATCTATTAAGAATTGACAAATAAATTGACAAAACTATCTGTACCCCACGCAGGCAGACTGATAGAAGGCAAAGAAAAAGAAACAAGGAACTGTTGACCGGACTTTGTACCATGAACATTGGTCATTGTATCCATGATTTTTAGAAAGCCAAGATGTCAGAGCATATAAGTTCCAGTCGCTGTGGTTATTAGAAGCTGTGGTTGTTTAACAAGCAATATTAACAATTCATTTCTTACAAAAAAATAAATGAGCTTGGCTCTTCTATGTCAATAACAAATGATTTGATAACTTTTTTCCAATGTATTGATCACAAGAAGATGAATGTTTCCATTAAGGAGACAATTTGGAAACTTCTTCTGTAATCACTGAACTGTGATCCAAAACTGTCAATCAATTATGTAAATTAGGCTGAAAATAACTACAGTAACAAGTTTGGTAAAAGTAAATGATTTCAATTAAATAATCTGTCTCTAGTGGATAGGTGTCTCATTGGCAATCATACCACATCTCTTTATATTAATAGTATTTTAGTATCTTTGTATAACATGCAGTAGTAGTGTTAATAAGTCATTCAATCCACCTTTTCATGTTGGTTTTTTTTTTTAAAGATATGATAGTTTTTTTATTCAAATCTCTTTTTATTAAAAAGATATGTGATTATTTTTATTTTAATCTTTTTTTAGTTGACATCACATTTGTGACATTAAAATCTCAGCAAAATTCCCTCGCCATCTTTATTGGATTAACACTGCAAACACTAACAATTGGAATAAAGCCACCATTGTCAATTGAATTAACACTGATAACTCCGCTAAAATGAGCAAGTTTCAGTCATCTCCTTCAATCCTCTTCAATCAAATTGTCTGACTGCATTTGTCAAAATACAATGTAATCAGAACTTATTTGTCAGGTTCAATTTGAAAAAACAATTTTTACATTTCTCATTTTTAAATATTTCTGACAGCAGAGGTGGTATTCTAAACCTTTAACCCTGTGAATAATTTTTACTTTTACATAAGACCAATCAGTGGAAATTACACCTTATTTATTAATAAATTAAGACTAAAACGTTTAAAAGCTGATTGATAACAGCAAACCAATATGTACCTAAATTTGTCAAAAGTTATCCCCCCTTCCAAAAATTATACCATAAAAAACTAAGCAATTTGGCACAACTTTTTTGGAATTTTGGGTCTTCAATGCTATTCAACTATGTTTTTGTTTGGCTTTACAACTATTTTGATCTGAGCCTCACTGATGAGTCTTATAAAATTATAAACCCTAGTACCTTTGATTATACCATAAATTTGTCAGATTAGTGATTAAAGACTCTACAAGCCTCTAGTTTATCAACTTTATTCATTTGTTCCAGTTTATAACATATATTTTGCTCATCATTACAAATTTCCAATACATTTTTGTTCAATATAATATATTATGTCATGTTATACAAATAGGAAAAGTGCCACAAATATAATACAATTAATTAACAGGGATGAAAGCTGTTATTTTCTGTCCATTCAGACACCCAGACTTGCCATCAATTAGACTTTACAATGTAACTGTATAACCAGAGGGTATATAATGCCTCTACGTTATAATTTTCTTCATTTATTTCTTGATTTGTTGCAATGAAACATATAATAAACTTAGTTGGAAATAAATTTCAGTTACGATTGTCTGATTAGTTGTTAACTACAAAATGAGGGACAATAAAACAGTCAATATAAGGAACATGGCTTCATATATAAAAATCACTACAAAATGAGGGACAATAAAGACAATATATAAAGATGACTTACAATAAAACAGTCAATATAAGGAACATGACTTCATATATATACAAATCATTACAGAATGCTGGCAGTTTTTCTTTGTTTACAATGAAGAAATAAATATGACCTTTTGACACACTGTTACCATGGGAATGCAATCTTTTTTTTTAATCAAATCCAAATAGAGGTTAAGACTGAGAATGTTATTTGTGAATCAACAAGGGAGGCATCCACTTAGACAGAATCAATTCCAGGTTAATATTGGCCTATATTCACTTCTACAAAAGATATCATCCATCATGTTTATTACTCACTTTACTGTTAACCTATACTGTATCTCAGTACTGTATACAATTTATTATGGTGAATAGGAACAGTTGTTGTGAGAAGTGGAGGCTTGCTGTATAAGTTTTTATATGGTCAGTTGTCAAAAAATAATTGCTTTTGGGAGCAAAAATATGTTGTGAGTGCTATAGATGTACATGTATACTGTATATATTTTTTAAATTATGATAATCTTTGTTCTTTAAATTGACTATTTCAATTATACAATTAACTTCAAATTAGGAGATAACTGTATTGTATTTTAAGCTTGGCCTTTGTAAAACGTAGATTTTGCTGTCGCAGATTGAGTTAACCTTGCGACGCAGAGCGGAGATAGGTAAACAGATATTTGCGACAGTAAAATCAAGTTTTACGAAGGCCAAGCTTAAAAAACAATACAGTTATCTCCATTCTAATGCAACATTTTAAAATAAATGTCATTAAATACATTTTTTTGCTTAATAATGGCATATTTGAAAAAGTCTGCAAAACTGTTGCATAGTCTTAGCATCTAAACAATTAAGGGCATACAATACAGTTTTGATCCTGTATTTACAAGTTGATGAAAATTTGCATATATAGGCCATTTTTTACCTGATTAAGTCAAATATGTAATAAAAAATATTCCTTCATGTGTTACTTTTTGAGTAAAATGAGGTCGAAATTTTGTATATTTGCTCAAAATTCGGAATTGTGGCCGTATTTTCCCTTTCGCAAGAAAGACATAACTTTTTTGTTATAAAAGATAAACACAAATTTTTTTTGGTTTAATAATTTGTAATTTCTGTATTTTATAATTATCCTAAAAAATTATACATTTTGTATTCAGAAATAACTCATATTTATCAAATGGTCATGAATTGAGAAAAAAACGTCATTTTTTGCTATATATTTTTTGAAAAAAAAATTGCACTATTTACAGTTTTATAAAATTTGGTCCATATAATCTCCCTGCAAAATGAAACAAAATATTGTTTTAAAAAATGGGGGTCCATGCACTTGTTTTCAAATTAAATCAGTTTGAATGATAAAAATCAGTCTAAAAATGTATCTTTTCCTGATATGTCACAGTTTGACGTCGCAAAAATAACATTTTACGTTAGCAACGTCATTATCTCCCCTGTAACTGTATCGTATGCCCTTAATGTGACGTCATATGAATAATCTGGATGTCAAACATGAATACTAAACATATTTTTACTTTTCGTACGCTTCAGAATGGTTTCAATATAGACAAAAAGAAGATTTTGAGGCTCAAAACGTGACTATCTTGTTTATTTAAAAAAAAAATTACATACCCCAAAACAAATCAGAATTCAAAATGGTGGCTTTCTTAGTTATGGACTGGTAGAACGTGGAATCTAACCCCTCAAAATATTTGTCAACGTCCAATGAAAATTATTGTTACAAACTAATTGCATTAGATTGTACTTCAATGCACATGATCCAGTGAAGTATCCCTGTTAACTATTTTCTGAATATCCAATAAAATGTTGAGAATATGATAAAAATATTTTCATTTACCAAAATAAGGAGATGTGGTATATCATTGCCAGGACAAACCATAAATTTTACAAACCTAAACTCTCCTTTACTGATCATCAAAACACCCATAAAGTTGCAAGGAGGAAGAAAATTCATCATTGTAAGAAAACTGTCAAGCTTATGGCAAAAGTAAAAAACAATCAAAAGATAAAACAAAAGTCTATAAAAAACTTGTCATAGATAACTAGAGATTGACCAGTGACCAGCAGAAACCTAAATCCTGTTAATCTATTAGATTTATACTGAAGTTCATGATGGATTACATTCTATCACCATATTCTGTCTCCTAATTGTTTTTGTAGGATGTGTTGAAAGACATGCAAACATTAGACAGATTGACAGACATCAACTGTACTATATATTCAAATATGTCCAAGCATATTAAAATAGGATAATAAGACAATTGGGGCTTATTTGTTTATCTGAATTCACAGAACAACAAAAAAATATCATTATAGAAAAAATCCCTCTTTTATAAACTACGTACTATTAAGCAAAAGTTTCAATGAAATTCACCAAACTATGTATGAGCAGTGTGCATGGTTTTGTGGAAGGGGAAGACAGAAAATGTGTCTTCTTTCCCATCAGATCGCACACCCAGGGGCTGATTCAGCCATTTTTTAAAGGGGGCTTCAAACTCTATGTCCCCATTCAAAACCATTGATCATAAGAAAAAGACCATTCTGCATCTGCCACTGACACCTGACATCCAATGATAGTAATAAAAAAAAAGGGGGGGGGTTCCAAGCCCAAAAACCCCATTCTGCATCTGCCACTGACACCTGAATTTTTTTATCTAGAACTTTCTTTTTTTCAATCAATGTTCATAAGTACATATATTTATTGGTATGAGTTAACCAGAGACATATATATTCATTTGTATGATTTAACTAATTCACTTACCTCCAATTCACCAACCTCCAATCTTGCTCAGTAAATTCAACAATAATATTCTTTCTATCCAGACATCAACCTGAAACATCAATAATCTAATTAAACTTTACCCATACTTAGGTAATTTAGTGTGAAAATGTAATTAGATTGTAACCTGTACCCTATAATTAAATGTTCCACCAAAGACCCTCAAGTACCAGACAAATACCCTAGGGTCATGTGACAAGATAATCCAATCAAAACAAAACTCTTAGATTTGAATGAACAATGCCTTGAGCCAAACAGTGGTGTCAATGATTAAAGTGTATTGGCTGTAAAGTTGGTAATATCTAATCTGAAGTTGTTATCATCAGTGAAAACATAACTGTCCTTCTGAAGGGACTTGTTCCATGTGTAAATTACCTACTAGACATATGGTCTTACTGAGACATAATATAGTTGGTTATATTAGATGAAGGGCAAAAATGGAGGTTAATACATTTGTCAATGAACTGGTTAAAACACACCACATTTTGTTCTTGTGCAAAGTCAGGCTTTCTTTACCATGTTTCGGTTACATTGCTTGTTTTTCTGTGTATGCATCTATCAAAAATTCATACCTGCCAACTTTTCAAAATGCCCATGGGGGTTTTGCGTGCAAGATGGCTGTCATAGTCCTAAAAAAACCTTCAAGAAGACCTTCAAATACATTTAAATGTTATTTTTGGCTTCTCCATACTTTTGCAAGCCTGAAGTCATTGTAAAATTAATTGTTTTGTTTAAAATTGTGGACAAAAGTGCTCTTTCAAAATTTCAATTTGGGAGCCTCCATGGGGGAAATCCCCCGCAAATAGTGACAGTTGGCAGGTATTTTTTTCAGATGTCCAGTTTTGGTTGGTTGTTTGGTCTGTTGTGCTGTCCTATCACATATTTCCATCTTCATTGAATTATAAATATTACATGAATTTCTACAAGTTTGACTTCATCATGACAAAGGTCAACATCTCTTTATTTTCTTCCAGTAAGGGGCTACTGTACTGTACTGCAACAGTGTGCATGTGGGGATGCAATTTTAAATACATGTGAAAGAAAAACAAACCATTTAATCTTAAGACAGTACGACCTTGCATATATTCAGGAATCTCAGATGAATTTCATGTGAACTTTAACACACAATTTTTTTTTTGCTTCATGATTTTAGTTATATTTTAAAATTTAGATGTTTTTTGAATAACTTCATTTTGAAAATTCATGTGAAATTCATGTGACTCTCACCCTAATATGCAAAATGAAACAAAATGCCGGTTATTGTATGCCCTTAACCGGTTCACGTAAATTTCACATATATAATATATATATAGATATAAGCCCATTTTAGATAAAATTCATGTGAATTGTGTATACCTGTGTATAGAGTTATAGATTAATACAGCAAAATATTATTCCAAAAACATAATGGTAAAAAGGGTTAATAACTAAAAATTATAATACTGTGACTGTGACATGGTCAGTTTGTTAACAAGCTATTAAAGTCAAGCTTCATTAAACAGCTAAGTCAAGCTTTAATAAACAACTTAAACAGTAGCAATATATAATTTTGTAAGGAAAGCATTTGACTAGAGACCTGTAGCAAAAAAGGGTTGTATCACTTCGATGCCAATATGAAATCAACTAATTGTATCATAATAATTCATGGTCTATATGCAGTGATTTTGCTAGCGCTCGTCACTTTCGTATTTTACGAAAAGGTTTTCGAAATGACGAAAATATTTCAAATCAATTTCGTCACTTAAATTTGGAAAGTGTAAAAATATTTACACATCAAATTACTTGAATTCTACCTGTCTTTATGTTTCTGACAAGTTTATGACCCTCAGGTAATTAACGTTTACTAAAGGTGTTAAAAGTTGTGATGGCAAGTAATCCGCCTATCGCCAATCAGATGGGTCACTAATCCCTTAATTATTATTATAAAACCTCATTATTGACCATCATAATAATCTATCCAAGTTAAATCAGTCAGTCAGCATTTCATTTTAATTATTTCTCACAATTCTGTCGTATAATCTTCCCGGACATTTCAACTTTATTTTAATTTCAATATTTCCCTTACGATCATTATTTGCAGTTTGCTTGTTGTGGTTTCGTCATTTGAACGTATTTTCGTCATACTTTTTATAAATATTCATCAAAAACTTTCGACAACTTCGATTAAAAAGAATGAACTTTATTCAAAACGTAAATATTTTCACTTGCAAACAGGTGCTTCCTGTTCTATGTATTGCGCATGCGTAAAAGTTCGTAGATGAATCCGGTTTTATTCTGAAATTATTATTCAATTGTCACTTCCCGTTTTCATTTCATTTTGTTTAAAAATCGAAAGTAAATGTTATCTACAGTCTACAGTCATTAGAATCGTCACATTAAGTATAGATGCATATCTTTCTATTCAATATTAAAGAAATTGATTCCAAATAGATATTTAAACGTATTTTCAAGGATATACATGATTGTGAAGTGAAAAAGTCGTTACAACTTCATTTGTGCAGTGGTTTAAAAAATAGAGGCACCAACTTTTTTTGATCAGGGGTGTGCCCTGACAATAACTGAAGTGAAGTTGTGAACCACATTACCAGATCCTTGTTCTTATCTTCATATCATAGCATCACATCAGTCAATTTATTCAATATTGCCAATAACTGCCTACATTCATGACATTAGCAATCCTAAAGTCTTCAAAGATCCTATACTAGTCCTTGAAGGACTTGGATATATTATATGTATAGCTAGTTTGATAAACATCCTAGACCCCTTGCTATTATAAAAAATAAGCTGCTATTATAAAAAATAAGGCTGATTTTTATCACGCGCAAAAGTGACTAAATCCCTCAAAATCCTAGCTGAAACCCTGTCTATATGGAATGATTTTAAACAGATAGACGTCGCGTACGGTGTTGGTGATAATACGGGTTTTGCTTTCCAGTTCGCCTTTATTGCATTTGTTAGAAGTTTCGGAATTGATAACTATATAAATGTATATATCAAAATGTGCGTAATTAAAAGTAGAAATGGAATATGCCTTCAAATCAATACTTTTATTCATTTTGTTACTCGAATGATCCCTAATAACACTGATTTTGAGCGTGTAGACAAGTAACACCGCGACATATTATCAGCGTTGCTTTGAAGTTATTCTTGTAATTTTTTGAACTCATTAAAAAAAAATTGTACTCCTAGAAAGAGTAGTATTTGGTGTTAATGGTGTATGTTTTATTTATGACGTCATCGTTAACTGGACGCGTCTGACCAGGACGAAAAGTTCACTTTGTTTTGTGGTCAAGCCGAAAATCGAAAAAAAATATGGATAGGGGTGAAGTTAAGAGTGATTTTAAAAGGTAACTCAAATAAATTATTCCGAAAATGATATATCTTTTTATTCCGTATATAATAAGGAAAAAAAAATAAAAAGTTTTGTCACAACATTTCAAAAGATCGTGGCAGAATTAATGATTTTTTGAAATTTGTATTTCTGTCACAAAACCCAAATCTCGCATATTTTTTGGAGTTCTTAAAAATTCGAACGAATGCTGCAGATCCAAACCACAATTTACATATCCATCCTTCCTGTGTCAAAATTATACAGTAAATATACTACTTGCTATGTCTTCAATTAGTAAGTATTGTTTAAATTATGTCCTAAATTGTTCATTTTATTAAATCCGTTGAAATGTCACACTCGCCGTTTTCTGACGTTTTGGCGTATTTGTTAAGTGTCTTATGAAAAGTAATAGGCAGTTGCAGTCTTTTCTACGATATGAAATTTTATTCAAACGAGAAAACTTTTTTTTTAAGTGTATAAAAAAAAATTGTGTCGAAGTTTTAAGAGAAAATATTGAAAAACAAATAAACGCGATCTTTTTGTTTTTGTCTAGTCAAAATGTCACAAAACGCCGTTTTTTACATTTTTGTTACAAGTATGATAAGTCATATTATACAGTTTTGGAGGGAGGAACATTTGAAATAATAATAGCACAAAAAATACTATATAACATTAAAATCTATTGTTCAGGGATTTTTTTGAACCCATTTTCGATCACATGTCGGAAGTATTAACGACACAGTCAGCGAGTACTTTTGTCTAGTCATAATGTCACACCATGCTTTTTTACTTGTTTTGACGTTACGTTCTGTAAAACTTGACATGTAGTGCCTAACGTCGAAAATTGCGGAAGCCTTTACGTGTCATGCTTATTAACTTTTTCAAATTTGATATAACGAATTATGAATTTGATATAACAATTTATCAAATTGTCAATTTGATATAACAGAGTATCAATTTGATATAACAATTTAATATCAATTAGAGATAACAAATAGTCAATTTGATGTAACAAATTGTGAATTTCTCTACCAATAGTATGATTTAATTATAATAATGAGATTGATTGAAACATTGCGTAACCCAAATTTGCGCATTTGTTTGTGTATTGATTCATTGTTTATCTGACGTACAGCGACAAATATGTCATTGAATGTTTATTCAAAACTTTCTTAACAGGTTAAATGTTTCTGAAACCCTCTTCCTCCCCTTTTATCTATTACATGTATTTGAGGCAGTTTGCGGGACTAGTTTGAACGTTATGTATTCAGTACATGGGACCTGGTGTCTTCAGAACGAACGATTATAATAGAAAAAGGATCAATTTATATTGCACATTTTCAAATCAGAAAGAATGGATAGTGTGTTTCTAGGGACATAGGAACATGCAAGGATAAACAAATGCTGGCATGCTTCTTTATCAATTTCGACGGGCACATACAAGGATTAATAACACATCATTAAGTTCATCCTTCCTATATATTTGTTTCAATATTTATTTTGTTTGCACACTTTTTATTAAAAACAAAGACCCATGCGCGAGATCTAGAAGAGAAAACCCATGCACAATCAGTGCAAAAGGGATCTGATATATCAAATTTTAAAAGTCCGTTCTAGCCTGGAATTTATATTCCAGAGAACGTACGTAATGGGCTCTGTGTATATCCCCTGTACAAAATTTATTTCCTCACACAATACTGTTCATAAAGTTGCAGTAGGAACTGATTTTTTCTCTTTATCTTGTCTATATAAAAAAGAAGATGTGATATGATTGCCAATGAGACAACTATCCACAAAAGACCAAAATGACAAAGACATTAACAACTATAGGTCACCGTACGGCCTTCACCAATGAGCAAAGCCATTACCGCATAGTCAGCTATAATAGATTGTTGTGCACATTCGCCTATACATTGTATTTTTATAAAAGTTGTTGTTTGCAATTTGATGATAGTATCAAGAAAAACGTAAATAGCTGAGTGACAACTATAGAATTACTTTTATTTCCATGATGAACCAAAGTAAACATATAAATATACATAGAACTTTGATATTAAGCCAGCATAAATTAATGCTCGTGGTTTTAGTATTATTCAACTAGGAAAGTTTTCGCTATTAAAAATGGGCTTTCGAAAATACAGCTGAACGGATTTATCCTGCGCTAAAATGGGCTCTAATGTCTGCGCTAAAATGTCCCATAGTAGTTTTTCGCTAAAATTATCTGCGCCCATCTGTTTTCTTGTTCATAGTTGAGATTAAATTTCCTTTTGTTTATGAAATTGGCAAATTTGATTAAATTAATTTTATTGTGGTTAATTTTGAATTTGCTTGTAACTGTTGATTCTTTTAACATTTAATACAGGCGACGAAACAAACGATTCAACTTATAAAATCTTTATTCGGAAATTATCAAAAGCGGATAAAAGAATAAGACCTTGACAACATTTACGAGTATGATGGTCTTGTGAAACCATGATAGTCCGTCTGAAGGGGGTGATAAATGACTAAACCGTGTTAAGAGAGAGCAATATCTCTTGCACATAAAAGTCACCCTTTTAGATTTTAAAAAGAGCAGGATAAGGCTACAAGGAAGCACTCGCACCCTGAAAGTGGAAACGGATTAATCATAAATATCCTGTTACAATCAAAAGAAAGAGAAAATATCTTTGCTCCAAGGGGATACTTATTCAAATGAATATTATTTTTCCGTTTTAATTTAACTGTACTTAAAAAAAATATGTGCCGCTTTTGCATTTCGGTTCTATACGTAGCAAGTCAAGCAAACCGCTCATATAAATTATGCTGTATGATTGAGCTGTACGAAATGAAAAAAACGTACGACGTTATTTATACAATGCATGAAAAATAACGTCAAACTAACGTTACCAAAACTAACACCAACACCGTACGCGACGTCATAGGATGTTGTTTTAAAACAATTATTGCTGTTATCATGAAGGAAACCAATTTCCTCTTCATTTGACACCTAGAAATCATTGTCTTGTTTCTTAAAAAATTAAATGGTTATCTGTCGGAAGGACCTATCAATGGTTATCTGCAGGAAGGACCCATCAATAGATCAAGTTGTTAGGCAATCGTGATTGGACATTCCTAAAATCTCATTTAATGTTGTTGTCAGAAAGTATTGCAAATATGACTATATCACAAAACTTGCTTAGAGTACAGACTTCTTTGTACAACATCATTCAGGACCAGTGGTTAATCCAGGGGGAGGGTTGGAACTCCCCATTCTTTAGTCTGATCAATGCATTTGGATAGAGACATATGGTTGTAACCCCCCTTTCTCCTTGGTTGGGAACCCCATTTTAAAAATAACTGGATCTGCCACATGACGTGACATGAGCTTCATGTACATGTAGAATATATATATTTTGATTTGGTTTGTTTCAGAAAATCAAAAACTTTCACCATTTTGAGTTCAAATTTATCTTGGCAAAACATCCACTTTTTTTTAATTTCATTGTGAGCTTCTATAGGAATGATGTTCAGCTCAAGCAACATCTCTAAATAAAAAAAAAGTGCTACACAAGATTTGTTAATTTTGCACTGTAAAGATGGCCATTTTTGTCAATATATATATATATATATTATTGACATTATTAAGTTGATTTATAAATAATTTGAAAATGAATGGTATAATCTGAGACTACTATAACAGTCTCAGGTATAATGTAGTTTTATTTATTCTTTTATTCACAATATATATATTGTTGGCTCTTATTAGTTCTGACCAATGCTAATATACAAAATACACATTTACATGAATACTGTGATGTGAATTGTTACTGATTGTATGCCCTTTCTGGGCCCTGTAATTTAGGAAATATTCTATTCTATCTAGCCCTTGTACAGTTGTATATAAATGTGACAAACACATTGGTTTCACCAGAGACATATACACATGTGGTTTCACCAGAGACATATATAAACATGTGGTTTCACCAGAGACATATATACACATGTGGTTTCACCAGAGACATATATAAACATGTGGTTTCACCAGAGACATATATACACATGTGGTTTCACTACGGGAAATTTAGGCGAATACTACCAAACTCAGGGCCCATTTGTTTTATCTACGTTTTACCTATAGTCCCAGGCTTAACAGGGGCGGATCCAGCCATATTTTAAAAAGGGGGTGGGTTCCTAACCCAGGACAAAGGGGGGGGGTCCCAATTACATGTCCCCATTCAAATGCATTGATCGTCCAAAAAAAAGGGGGGGTTCCAACCCCCGGACCCCCCCCCCCCCCCCTCTGGATCCGCGCCTGCTTAAGTACAGCTTCAAGGTGAAGCGCTCTACAACTTCCTTTTCTACTTCAAGACAGACTCACTTAATAAACTGCTTCCTTGCTAAACTTGTGCTAAGTAATTTTGTTCACGAGAGAGAACTGGTTCCCAGAAGTCAAAAGTTGAAAGAGGTTACAGAAAGGGGTATATATCTGGCATGATTTTCTGTTGTACCCACAATAACTTAAAATAAAATAAAAAAGACAAAATAGAAGAAGAAGGGAGTGAAAATATTTGACATGGATTTTGCATATATCCTTATTGGTCAAGTCAATATTTCCCAAATTAAGTTAAGAGGGGGTGGGGGTCAGTGAAAAAAAAATATGTGAATTAGGTTTTTTATCCTTCATAGAACTTTTGATGTCGTTACTTAATTTTCAGACAATTTTTATGCGCCATTTTAGGCATTATGTTTTGTGGTCTGTGCGTCGTACGGTTCGTCCGTCCGTCCGTCTGTCCCGCTTCAGGTTAACTTGAAGTTTTTGGTCGAGGTAGTTTTTGATGAAGTTGAATTCCAATCAACTTGAAACTTGGTTCACATGTTCCCTATGACATGCTCTTTCTAATTCTAATGCCGAATTAGTTTTTGTACCATTTTCGCGGTCCACTGAACATAGAACATGATAGTGCGGATGGGGCATCCGTGTACTATGGACACATTCTTGTTTTAACCCCTAAAAGGCTTACAGATTCAAATGATATTAGATTTCTATCCAACGCAGATCATATTTACTATTTTGCATGATAACTTCTTTAGGGTGAAACAAACGTTTTGTACTCGCGATCCTTTAGGACAAATGTGGTTTTCTTTTCTATTGATTTATAACGTTCATTCGACCCAGTCCGAGAAGACGCCTATCAAACACAAGATGACAGATGCATACTGTCAACCTTTGGACATATATTTGTTCCGACTTGGAACAGAAGTTCCCAGTGGCGGATCCAGAAATTTTCATAAGTGGGGGCCCACTGACTGACCTAAGAGGGGGCCCGCTCCAGTCACACTTCAGTGATTCCTTATATAAGCAACCAATTTTTTTTCCAAAAAGGGGGGCCCGGGCCCCGGCCCCCCCCCCCTAAATCTGCCTCTGGTTCCCGACCTTGAAACTTTCTTAAAATCAATGTCATGTTCCTGTTGGAACACATATTCTATACATTTTATCCCATAAGAAACAAATACTGTAATAAAATATTTGTTCCATTGGAAATATCAGTCAACTATTTCTTCCACTTGGTACTCAAATTATGAAGGAACTTCTATTTCGTGACAGTACATGCAGAAGAAAATAGCTTTGCAGCTGACCTTATTAAAATAAATCAAAATCAAGTCAACTGAAGTCACTGAACAAAAGATGACTTGAATTTCAATTTATATCAAATAAACCAAATAATTACAGTTTTTATGCTGATACATAATCTTTGTTAACAGTTAATGTGCGACCTGGTAGTGTAGACATGGACCGTGTAAAGTTTTTATTAGTCGGATCCTAAATTTGTTACGTTTTTTGCCGGTAATGTTCGAGATGCATTGACACATCTGACACTCTCTATGTTTGAAAGCAGCCATCCGAGTCTACCGTGGGTCTTATCAGTTGGTATCTATCGGGTATTTAGGGCCATTGATAATCCGCCAATGGTTTTGTTTGATAACTCTGTTTACTTTCCCCCTATAAACCATAACACATCTGTTCACGCTACCCATTAGTTATTTCAATAAAGTATAATTTATTGACTATAACCTTATCTAAATAAACATAATTAAAACAAATATTTTTCAATGATATTTTTTTCTTCGTTTTTTATCACATAATACAGAGACATTTGTTGATGTGGTTCGTAAGTGTTAATTTCTTGAATTTTTTATATAGATTAGACCGTTGGTTTTCCCGTTTAAATGGTTTTACACTAGTCATTGAGGGGGGGGGGGGGGGGCTTTACACATTGTAGTTTGTTGTTTGGTGTAAACCAAGGCTCCGTGTTAAAGACCGTACGTTGACCTTTAAAGGTTTTTCTTTTTCAAAAGAGGGACGAAAAATACCAGAGGGAAAGTCAATCTCATAGATCGTAAATAAACTAACAACGCCGTGACAAAAATTAAATAAAAAGACAAACAGACAAATAATAGAACACAAGACATAACATAGAGAACTAAAGACTAAGCAACACGAACCCCACCAAAAACTGGGGGTGATCCCAGGTGCTCCGACATGTGGGGTAAGCCGATCCTGCTCCATATGTCACACCCTTCATGTTCGGTAGGTCACATTCGTTATGAAAAGGAAAGTGGAATGTAGTTATCCGATATCATCTGTGAAACTGTCATATATATTCCATAAATGTTAACCAAACTCGTGATGGCGTCCGTAAAATTTACGAAGGGATGATTTCAACTTCACCATTTGGAACTCTTGGCCTTTTAATAGCTTCCTTGTGAGCAGCAACACTGTATCAAGAAAATCAAGATAGGAAATACAAGCACGGGAATATCGTATCAATTTGGAAATATATACTCCGTATGCAGCCAGACGCTGCTGGAATATTGCTAAATAGAAATGGAAAGTTCACAATTGGGAAGCTGAAATCATCTCTTTTGTCGTAAAGTTTTCTTTTCAACCGGAACTCATTGTCAATTTTAGATGCAAGTCAATATATGAGGCCGAGAAGAGGAGAAGGGGCACAATTGGTTCCCATTAGAATGCCGACAGTCTGTTGAAAAACACGTCCTCGAAACGTAACACATATGTTGTCAATCAAGAAATCAAGCTTGATAATGTCAGTTTCAGAGATTTTTGTGTTTGAATCAGAGTGATTCTTTATAAATAGATATAGGAAGATGTGGTGTGAGTGCCAATGAGACAACTCTCCATCCAAATATCAATTTATAAAAGTAAACCATTATAGATCAATTTACGGCCTTCAACACGGAGCATTGGCTCACACCGAACAACAAGCTATAAAGGGCCCCAAAATTATAGTGTAAAACCATTCAAACGGGAAAACCAACGGTCTAATCTATATAAAAAACGAGAAACGAGAAACACGTATAAATTACATAAACAAACGACAACTATTGTAGATCAGATTCCTGACTTAGGACAGGTGCAAACATTTGCAGCGGGATTAAACGTTTTAATGGTACCAAACCTTCTCCCTTTTTCTGAAACAATAGCATAACATCACAACATAGAAAAACACACGATAAAATATCAATTGGCAGGCTTAACTCAATCAAAAAACGTAAATTAACACACTATGAACGAATAAATTTGATCTGCGATATAGTAGTAGGCTTTGTCCCTCCCAAAGACAAGATACTTGTATCTACGTTTGCCATTCTTTTTTTTATGAAACAAAGCAACACCAACTCGTTTAGTTTAAATGGGGAATACTTGTGTAAAGTGTAGAAAAGCCAAATGTTTTAATACTATTGCAAGATGAGAGAGTCATCAAATTGTGACTTGGAAGGAAAGTTTTTTCATAATTGGCACTACATATAATATTATAAGTCTTTGGTGAAAATTATCCATAGTAGCATTTTTACTCACAGACTACTAGTAACTATTTTTATCATGCACATGACCACTATTTACCGATACCTCTGCTGGTGGTCTGTTATTTCACATAAGTAGCCCATTTACACAGTACTGACATGAAAATACGATTGTTATTTTTTTGAAATGTTGATGCTTTGAAAATATTTGAAATCCAGGAACGCTCCTAGTCTGTGTTTTGCAATTTGTTCTTCTCAATCATACCATCTTGCCGAAGTTTGTATTAGTTTTGGTTTGTGGGATTCGGGGCTAAGTTCACTTTGTATTAGATTTGGTTTGTGGGATTCGAGACTAAGTTTGTTGGAAGTTTTCAAACTTTCCATGGTAAAGAAATCCAATACTCCATTTTTTTCCACATTAAAGAGCAAACATGTATATTCATTGACTAAAATATATAAATATATTTATTACGCTATGTCAAAGAGTCATAGTTACTAAATTTGACAAACTATATCTGATATATTTACGACTATAATTTAAATGGTACCAGGTCATAATTTGTGAGTTTTTTGCGTTTTCAATATCTACAAAAACAAAAATGCACGAAGTGAAAATTAAAGATATCGATGCAGGGGCCCTAACAGGAAAAAATTTTGATATTTATTTTGACATATATGGAGAACTCCGTGAGCCAGCATGGTTTTAGAAGTAAATTCATATGACGGGAGGTCTCTACAATTGACAGCGGTTCAATATATTCGGATCTTTTATGTCAATAGATATATAACCGATAGGGTTAAGCCAGTTATAGATAAAGATTACCGGTTAAGCCTGCTATGGATCAACATTTCAAGTACAGATATTTTTTTTTTCAAATCGAAGACCAAACATGGTAAAGGTTAAACAGTATTGTTATTAGACGCATACTGGAATTTATTGAAAATCCTCGATATTAATTACTTTCTGGACCTGTTTAAGACACAGGCACTTGTCTCAGAACTTTTTTTCCCTATATACTTTAATATAACACGTAATATATTAAGGGGTATATAAGGGAAAAAAGTGCCTGTGGTGTAAGACCAGTGATAATCTACTACCGATGGCTAAATTCATCATAAGATATACCCAATAATACCATTATTATGTCCAAATGTACAAATCGACAAAAAACTGAGTAAACTGTAAATTTGGGTACCTCCATACAGTCATTTCATCACTTGGAGAAGACAGTAACATCTATGATCGAGTGGTTCTTTGATACTTCAATATGTTCTAATATTGTCTTTAGCAAATATAAATACAAGGTTTAAATTAAATAAATTGACTCTGTAAGAACGGTACACGAAAATTGAATGTTTTAATTAATTTACAAAGAGTGTGACGTACTTGGTAAATTATTTATTATTCATTTATCTTGTCAAATGCTGATGTTCAAGTTCGATTTGATCAGTAAATAGATAACAGTTTTCATAGTTTATACAATACCGAAATTCAAGATTGTAAAAAAGACCACAGTTGATTTTGCTATTTGTTGGATAGTATTTTATGAAGATGTGGTATGATTGCCAATGTGACAACTCTCCACAAGAGACCAAATGACACATAACTTGACAACTATATAGGTCGCCGTACGGCCTTCAAAAATGAGCAAAGGCCATACCACATAGCCAGCTATAAAAGGCCCGGAAATGACAACGTAAAACTACTCAAACGAAAAAAAACTAACGGCCTAATTCATGTAGCATATTTTTTGTTTAAATTCTGGATGTTCAGATATAACTAAGTCGAATTCGATTTTTTAGAGGATATATAGTCCTATTTATAATTCCCTCTGTGAGACTAACGAAATAGTAAAAATTAGCATGTAACCTTGCAAATTCTTAGCATGATTATATATTTAAGGGATCGCTGTATTATTTTTCTGTTTATGAAGAAATCACACCAAAAATGTGGTGCACGCTGAGTAACTGGCGTAGCGGTTTATTTAAAAGTGAACCACATTTTTAAGGTTTTGAATAGACAGAAAAATATTAAAGTCGTTCCTTATAATCTAATTCTAAATTGCCTTTTACAGGAGTAAATCACGAAAAACAAACGCGGAGGACGTCAGGGTCACATGACAAAATTATGTCCATGAGCCTTTATCAGATATGAATTCAGCAATTAATCTCCCTTTAGTAAAAACCGAGGCCAAACTATATTAAACTCCACAACCGAATGCAAACAATGAAGAGTTACTACCACACGAACCAAGGTACTAAGATGAACAGTAGCCAGTAAGATGAACAGTAGCCAGTAAGATGAACAGTAGCCAGTAAGATGAACAGTAGCCAGTAAGATGAACTGTAGCCACTAAGATGAACAGTAGCCAGTAAGATGAACAGTAGATAGAAACTGTATTTGATTAGTTTAAATTCTGATTAATCTGCTCTGTATAATTCCATTAAGTCCTGTTACTATTATTCACGATGCAGAAGGCAAAGAAAAAATCTGTGGACATCCCAATATTTTTCAATTAAGTCAACTTAATATGATTTCTACTGGGTTGGAGACAGATTTGCAGGAAATAACAAACTAACTCACGCGTAAATTACGACAAGCTTCCTCTACTAGGTTTCCGTCTTCGTCGTCCAACTTTTAACAGAACTCATATAGACTACATGTAAACCTAAAAGTTAATTAAAACACATACATATATCTTCATTTGGTACCAAATTCATTAGAATTATTTTTAAATGATCTTTTGAGACTAAGCGAGTGGATTAAACTTTTATACGCTAAATTTAATTTCACTGAAGAAAGTAGATTTGGTTGTTCAATTCTCTCGGTTATAGATTGACAAGATGCAGTAGCTATCTCATTGCATGCTTTTATAAAGGGTCAAATGTTGATTGACATGGCAACGTCGTTTAAACATAAACATTCTATTCTTTAATTTGGTAGATCTGTTTTCTCTGTAACGGTACAAGTGAAAGAGAGGCGAAAATGACATTTAAACTCACAAGTCGAAAATAAACTGACAAGAACTAAAAAGTGAAAGAACAATAGACAAACAACAGTACAAAAACAAAACATTGAAGACTCCATATAATCTCGTCAGTATACAGCATTGCTTCATAGTTATATGTATTTTTCAAACAGATATTGTGTGCTGGTCTCAGTGAACAAGCGAGATAGTCTTGCTAGAACTGACTGTACCTTTAGAAGAAATGATGGACGAGGCCTTCCTGCCGACTTGTTCCTTAATTTCTGTGTCATTTTGGTCTCTTGTCGAGAGTTGTCTCATTGGCAATCACGTCTTTTTTTATATTCATACAGGATTTTCTTATGAAGATCTGTACTAAGTGTCGTTTTTGTTGTTGTAAGGAATGAGAGATCTAAACATCAACCCAACAATGTTAGATCTGTAAATTTGCTTTCGCAAATTTTTGGTTCTTCCCTCGCCGGGATTCGAACCCATGCTATTGTGATATCGTGACACCAAATCGCCTGCACTGCAGCCGTCCCGCTAGACCACACGACCACCTGGGCTCTCAAAAAAAGAGCTTTCGCTGGCCGTGTGTTACCTTTCCTCGTCAGTTTTAATCTAGCGGCGTACTACAGTACATGATATATAAGGCATGAAGATGTTATTGTTACAGATCAGCTAAATTATCTATAGTAAAGGATCCTACAAATTAATGTAATATACAGTCATATATATATACCCTGCCACGTCCTGTCTGTGTTTTAAGTTAATGTTTTTCTTTGTATCGATCTAATGAATATGTGTATGTCTCAAGTCCGGAGCCTGTTGTTCAGTGATTGTTGTTGGTTCATGTCTGTCATGAGCCTGTTGTTCAGTGATTGT
This sequence comes from Mytilus edulis, assembly GCF_963676685.1. NCBI lineage: Eukaryota > Metazoa > Mollusca > Bivalvia > Mytilida > Mytilidae > Mytilus > Mytilus edulis. The sequence goes on from NC_092348.1 coordinate 96,893,883, forward strand.
TGTTGGTTCATGTCTGTCATATTTCTTTATCGTTAATTGTTTTGTCATAAATTAGGCCTTTGAACTTTCTCATTTGATTTACTTCATTTTATATTGGGGCCTTTTATATCTGACTATACGATATGGGTTTTGACTAAATAAGACAACGTTGAATGCATCTATCCAATAAAACTTGAAAATAAAGAATACAACCGAAACTGAGAAGTCCGCCTCACATACATATAGAAACTGATATTGAGGGTTTGTTAAGAATGAAACTTTGTGACAAAAGAGAAGATTTGAGTTTCCTAATTGTGAAAATAGCATTTCTATGTAGCAAAACGGATTCCTGTAGCGCCTACATGGAGTATATATATTTCCCTGTTGATACATATATTCAATAATTTGTATTTCATTTATTTTAATTTATATGAATATGGTTGCTTATAATAAATAGTCTATTAAACCAAGAGTTCTAAGTGATGAAGTTGAAATTATTACGTCGAAAATGTTAAGGACGCCATTACGAGTTGGTTGACCGTTATGGGATATCTGTATCTGATATCTGATCCAATTGTCATAACCACAATCCAGTAGTCTTTTCCTGGAATGTTACCTATCAAATTAGCATCATCACCGGCTCTGTACACAATAAGTAATACACAAATAATGAATTGATAACATGAGCAATATAGGATATAATTATGGTAAGAGGCATTGAGTGTAATGAGGCCGATTTAATATTAAAAGAATATGATATAAAGTTTATTAATACGGAAACAAAAAAAAGTAAAAAATATAACCAGGAATATAGTATCTCATTCTGCAGTAGTTCTCCTCATGACCACTGCACAGCAGTGAGGGACTTTTACATCACAACAATGCAAAGGTCATCAAGGGGAGATCCTTCAGAACTAGCTACAGATACATGAGATATGAGATTACTCCAATAGTGATTCTCCTCATGATTAATGCACAGTAGCAAGGGTTGACATTGCTACTGGGCAATATTCATCAAGGAACGGTGCTCTAGAACTCACTATAGAGAAAATATAAAGTTCAAATTACAAGTAGTAGAGGGAGATAAATCCCATTAAAACTTTTCATATTTCTTAATGAACATGCATAATTCTGATAATAAATTCTCATCTTCATTATTCATTAACCATATCAGTTTTTGGTTAGGGTCAAGATTTTTAAAATTCTTGCAGCAATTATTTATCGTTGTTATCATGTTTTTCCTTTGGTCCGATAAACTATCACAGTTGAAAAGAAAATGTGTTTCATCTTCGACCTCATTACTACAACATCTCTTACATATTTTATTGTGTCGGGGAGTATTACTATATCTACCTCTCTCTATAAGTAAATGGTGAGCAGATATGCGAAATGTTGTTAGACTCCGTCTATCTTCAAATTTTTTAACAATATTAAGGTATTTTTCACAACCAAAATTTGATTTAAAGGTAACATATGTGCATTATTTTCCTTCTGAGTGAGTTTTGAGATTTTTTCCCCAATCTTTCAACTATATATGATCATATATGGATGTATATGCTTTTTATGTATCAAATAGACATACCAGAGAGTTTTAGCTCGATCGTGTATACATATATTAAATTTATAACAACATCCTATTATGAATATTGCAAAATTATAGGGTTCCATAAATAAGAACGGGATATTTCATGTTAAAGCATGATAAAAACAGGATATCTAAACTAATATTCTGGTGTAAGATATATACAGCACAATATCCATTACGAATGAGATGACACTCTGAATTAAAATCATCTTACCTCTGTACAGTACTAACAGCTTCCTACTTGTCTAACTGTACTTACATAGTACTTTATAGAGCAAAATGACATTTTATGACAATTATCAAACCGTCAATTATATAACTCCTACTACAGGATTAATTTAAGCATCTATTTTTACGTATTAGGTATGATAATATATTTTGTGGACCAAGAAATTAGCAATGACATCGTAGATTAGAATGAAAGTGATTATCAAAGAAACTTGTAGGCGTGACTAATAAGACAGTTATTACATATTTTATTCATTCATAAGGTCAATTGAACTATTAATATCAATCACAAGCTATTTCACAGAAAATTAGAAAACAATTATGTAAATAATAAACACAAAGTTAAATTATGATATACGTCATGTATTTCTTATCTATTCAAATAAAAACACGAAGTTTGTAAAATGACTTCATGGGAAATTTTGTTAAAATTACTTTAACATCAATTCACAGATATGGGATATATTTCAAAACTGATTTATATCATTTAAATGAGATAGTAAAACCTGCTTACCACGGTAGGCACTTAAAGTTAACCATCGAGGGACGTTAACTACCGAGGGTAGTAATGAATATTCATCTTTACCGGATGATTGACAGCGATGTAAATAAAAACATGAGAGTGATTACCGTGTGTCAACGTCATATCAAATTAATTCAATTTAATTGTTACTGTTTTCTGCTGAAAATTAAAAAATGAATAAAATTGAATGGAATGGAATGGAATTGAGCTATGTACAATACAGTAAATATTAGCAATTAGAATTAGACGGTAGACAAGCATATTTTGCCTATTGATTCTTTTATGCATGTCTATTTGGTTATATTATAATGCACTAATTGTTTTGATACTGTTTAATTTTTAAATAAGACCCATATGTGAACCATTTATGCACTTTTAATATAAAGATCAGATTCACACAGGATCATACAGTTCGAGCTAACTATTTTATGTACGAGAGCTATTACTGATGTAACGGTGATGCTTAGATAATCTCCCTTTGCTAGAATATGGGATGACGCAAAATGAACTATATCACTGTGCAAGAACGGAATAGCAAAGTGAATATATAAATCAAACTGTATTGGGATGATTTGGTAAACGTTTATCCAACTTACTGGATATTTTATGAAAGATTTTGCCATTTGTGTAGAGGAATTATACCTTTTCAAATAAACTTGGGAGAATAATACACTAATTATAGAATAATGAGTGTCATTATAGCCTGAAATGAAATTTTGATTGATTAATTCAAACGCAATACTTCAAAATGCGAGTCTTAATTATTGTCGCAATAATAAAAACCTCGCATTAATTTCTGAATTTACAGACATCTGTACCGTCAGCGTACCGTGATCTGTTGAAGGTTTTTTTAATAGTTAATTCCGGTGTCACTTTGTCTCTTTTAGAGAGTTGTCTCATTGGCAATCATGCCATATCTTCTTTTTTTATATAATAAAACAAAAACCTGAACGACTTTACATTATAAATTAAAATGCATCCTAGTCGTGATGGAGACAGAGTCAAATGAACAAATGGACTAGATGAAACTGAACGAAAAAAAGAAAGAAAACACCAATTTGATCTAATAGGGGTAAATTCTATTCTTTATTCAAACTCGAGTTTGGTTTGGAACCGTATCTATTGCGATTATTACCCAAGGACAGATATTACATATCTAAACTTCGATGCTCGAATTTGAAGTTACCTATTGAGACGGGTAGATGGGCGGGGATCGCGAGGGAAAATAGAATATGTACATTATGTAATGAGGGAATAGGGGATGAGTTTCATATATTGTTTACCTGTAAAAATGCTGATGTTTCTGCTCTTAGATCAAAGTTTGTACCAAATGACTATGTAATGAATCCAAGCAAGAAGAAATTCACTGGCTTGTTGTCTATATGTAACGTACAAGTTCAAAGGAAATTATCAATTTTCGTGAAGAAAATCATAAAATACTTAATCTAATTATACCAATTGTCTTTTAAAATATACTATATGTATTTGTGTTTCGTTTGTCCTGTCTCGCTATATATTATTTTAATATGGTTGTATATATTATTGTCCTCTTGTACACAAGTATGTGTCTGAGGTTATGAATAAAATCTTGAAATCTTGATACGAGAAAAGATTATATTTGCTTCGGCTTTTTCCATTTGCGCCAATCTGCATTTAATTAGCGCCTATTTTTTTTTTATTTCTTTGCGCCAAATTTATTTTCTTCATTTGCACAAATTAACAGGTAAACACAAGTCATGAGGCATATAAGATGTATAGAATTTATTTATATAATAACAAAAATATTCCTTCTGGCCTTTTGCAACCTGCCACTTGCTCACACGTGACGGGGAGGAGGAGGGGGATTGAAAGCAGGATAAGTTTATTGCAAGTGTACATCACACTTGAAGTAGCACTTTATAAAATAAGATTGTAACTGTTTGACATAAAAAGCACATTTGCATATGCACAAATCTTTTTTAACTGAGTATTGTCATGCAACACTTCTGTTGAACTGCAACCTTGTGATATCTTCCCTACAATAAAGCATCCCCTTTTTTATCAAAATTTTTATAAGTTAAAGCCTGTTTTTTTCTTTATGGCATCGGTTCCTTATATGAAAGTAAATGTTCGGGTACCAGAAGTGTGATTAAATGATGATACCCATGAGCTCAACATGAGTCTATACACACATTTATCTATATTGTAGCTTGTGTTCATTGAATTGCTGCGTTTGGTTAAACAAGTTTAATTTTATCATCTAAATTTATCAGACCTAACCTTTCGAATCAATTGGCGCAAATTAAAAAATGTCAATGTGCGCAAATGAAAAAAAAATATGCTTTTTCAAAATTGGCGTAATTGTCATACGTACATTCACCGATCACATATTACTGGTTAGATTAAAAAATAATATATGATTTAGATTAAGAAGTACTTTAAGAAATTGATTGATTGTTGTTTGCCATCAGTACAGCCGCAAATATTTCAGACAAGTTCAGGGAAAAAACTAAATAATGAATACAATAGGGAATGTTACTGGTCAAATAAATGTCATCGGTCATTCAGAGTGAAGTATAGATACGAAACTTTGGACTGTCGATTGAAAATAGTTTGTTTTGATAACAACCGCCGGTAGGTATAGACAAATACGGTTGATAGACGGTATATAGGAGCACTAAATTCAATGTTAACCACCGAGAGTAGGTATAAAGAAATACTATTGAAAGACGGTATATAAAGGAGCACTATATTTTACGTTAACCACCGACGGTAGGTATAAAGAAATACTGTTAATAGACGGTATATAGGAGCACTATATTGTATGTTAACCACCGACGGTAGGTAAATTCAGATACTTCTGACAGACGGTATATATGAGCACTATATACGGACCATATAATACGTAATATTGACCATCGACGGTAGGTATAAATAAAAACTGTTGATAGACGGTTTATAGGAGCACTTTATTGTATGTAAACCACCGACAGTATGTATAGACACATAATTTTAATAGACAGCACTATATTTTACGTTAACCACCGACGGTAGGTATAGACACATACTTTTGATATACGGTATATAGGAGTACTGTATTGCTTGTTAACCACCGACGGTAGGTATAGACAGATACTGTTGATAGACAGTATATAGGAGGACTATATTGCATGTTAACCACCGACGGTAGGTATAGACAAATACTGTTGATAGACGGTATATAGGAGCACTATATTGTATGTTAACTACCAACAGTAGGTATAGACTAAAACTCTTGATAGACGGTATATAGGAGCACTATATTGTATGTTAACCACCGACGGTAGGTATAGACAAATACTGTTGATAGACGGTATATACACATGTAGGAGCACTATATTGTATGTTAACTACCGACAGTAGGTATAGACAAATACTGTTGATAGACGGTATATAGGAGCACTATATTGTATGTTAACTACCAACAGTAGGTAAAGACTAAAACTCTTGATAGACGGTATATGTAATAGCACTATATCGTATGTTAATCACCGACGGTAGGTATAAACAAATGCAGGTGATAGACGGTATATAGGAGCACTATATTGTATGTTAACTACCGACAGTAGGTATAGACAAATACTGGTGATAGACGGTATATAGGAGCACTATATTGTATGTTAACTACCGACAGTAGGTATAGACAAATACTGTTGATAGACGGTATATAGGAGCACTATATTGTATGTTAACCACCGACGGTAGGTATAGACAAATACTGTTGATAGACGGTATATAGGTGCACTATATTGTATGTTACCTTCCGACAGTAGGTATAGACAAATACTGTTGATAGACGGTATATAGGAGCACTATATTGTATGTTAACTACCGACAGTAGGTATATACAAATACTGGTGATAGACGGTATATAGGAGCACTATATTGTATGTTAACTACCGACAGTAGGTATAGACAAATACTGTTGATAGACTGTATATAGGAGCACTATATTGTATGTTAACTACCGACAGTAGGTATAGACAAATACTGTTGATAGACGGTTTATAGGAGCACTATATTGTATGTTAACCACCGACGGTAGGTATAGACAAATACTGTCGATAGACGGTATATAGGACCACTATATTGTATGTTAACTACCGACAGTAGGTATAGACTAATACTGTTGATAGACGGTATATAGGAGCACTACATTGTACGTTAACTACCAACAGTAGGTATAGACTAAAACTCTTGATAGACGGTATATAGGAGCACTATATTGTATGTTAACCACCGACGGTAGGTATAAACAAATACTGTTGATAGACGGTATATAGAAGCACTATATTGTATGTTAACTACCGACTGTAGGTATAGACACATACTGTTGATAGACGGTATATAGGAGCACTATATTGTATGTTAACTACCGACAGTAGGTATAGACAAATACTGTTGATAGACGGTTTATAGGAGCACTATATTGTATGTTAACCACCGACGGTAGGTACAGACAAATACTGTTGATATACGGTGTATAGGAGCACTATACTGTATGTTAACTACCGACAGTAGGTATAGACAAATACTGTTGGTAGACGGTATATAGGAGCTCTATATTGTATGTTAACTACCGACAGTAGGTATAGACAAATACTGTTGATAGACGGTATATAGGAGCACTATATTGTATGTTAACCACCGACGGTAGGTATAGACAAATACTGTTGATAGACGGTAAATAGGAGTACTGTATTGCATGTTAACCACCGACGGTAGGTATAGATAAATACTGTTGGTAGACGGTACATAGGAGCACTATATCGCATGTAAACTACCGACGGTAGGTTTAGAAAAATACTGATAATAGACGGTATATAGGAGCATTATATTGCATGTTAACCACCAACGGTAGGTATAGACAAATACTGTTGATAGACGGTGTAAAGGAGTACTAATTCGTATGTTAACCACCGACGGTAGGAATAGACAAATACTGTTGATATACGGTGAATAGGAGTACTGTATTGCATGTTAACCACCGACGGTAGGTATAGATAGAATGAAATTCAAAACAGTGTGGCTGTGGACATTGATTGACACATTAAATTCATCCATTCTTACAATTTACATGAACGTTTGTCTGTAACGACCACTGTTCACGACGTACCTACGATAGACATTTAAACTTTGGGGTCACCAAAGGTTTTTTAACGCCTTTAATTATAAAATAATTCAAAAAATTAATCAGGAATAACCTTTATGTTTTGATTTATATAATTGATATAAATCAAAACATCGTGTTATTTCTGTTAGTTTTTCGAATTACTTTATTAAGTTGTTGAGAATCTTTGGTGACCCCATAGTTTAAGTGTCTTTAAAAAGTACATAGTGAGCAGTGGTAGTTACATACATACATTCACCTTAATTGTCCCAGTCAATGGATGAATTTAATGTGTCAATCAATGGCCACAGCCACACTGTTTTGAATTTCATTATAAATACTGTTGGTAGACGGTATATAGGAGCACTATATCGCATGTTAACTACCGACGGTAAGTTTAGAAAAATACTGATAATAGACGGTATATAGGAGCATTATATTGCATGTTAACTACCGACAGTAGGTATAGACAAATAATGTTGATAGACGGTATATAGGAGCACTATATTGTATGTTAACTACCAACAGTAGGTATAGACTAAAACTCTTGATAGACGGTATATATAATAGCACTATATCGTATGTTAATCACCGACGGTAGGTATAGACAAATACTGGTGATAGACGGTATATAGGAGCACTATATTGTATGTTAACCACCGACGGTAGGTACAGACAAATACTGTTGATATACGGTGTATAGGAGCACTATACTGTATGTTAACTACCGACAGTAGGTATAGACAAATACTGTTGATAGACGGTAAATAGGAGTACTGTATTGCATGTTAACCACCGACGGTAGGTATAGATAAATACTGTTGGTAGACGATATATAGGAGCACTGTATTGTTATTGGTTGCTGTCTTTGATATTGATTTTACGTTTATCGTTTCAGCATTAATCGGGCTGTTAGTTTTCGTTTTTCGTCACATCTAGTCAGGAATGGGTTTTAATAGCATTTTACATGAATACATATGTGTAACTCATGGCTGATTCACATTCGTTTGTCTTTGGTGGATAAGTTTCCCATTGGCAATATTACCACATATCTTCTGAATTTTCATTGCATTATCTAAACATGTAAAATTCGTATATAGAAAATATATACGTATAGATAATATATATATAATATAAAAAAGTAGATGTTGTATGATTGCCAATGAGACAACAGTAGTGTTTGAGGGACAGAATGACCCCAATTAAGGTGGACGTCGGACGCTGACGCCATATTCGAAAGTTTGCGCAGACGCCGACGCCATATTTGGGCCTTAAAGCGGACGCCATAGTCGACCCTGAAATCAAGACGCAAACTTCGGGTTGGACCATGTTACTCGGAGATCGAGACGCCGACGCCATATTTGGGCTTAAATCCTGGACGCTATATCTTAATGTTTGACCAGGCTACCCTCCAGGGTGGATACTTTTAGTGACCCTAGAAAGAGTTTTTCAAGACTTGAGACCTGCTATACATCCATGTAAGTGTTTTAAGATTTTTTTTCTTTCTTTTTTCATTATTTTTTTTTGTATCATTATTTTTCATTTAACCAAATAGAGCTACGAGTTTACTGTCATTCTGAATCGTCTCAGTGGATGAAAAGTTGTTGATAATGCCCTTCATCTCGAGTCCCGACATTTCAATTTGACGTAATAAATGCAATACAGGCCACATGTATCTGAATCATCGGGTTGGATTTGATTGCAAACCACACAGTATTTCGGTCCATTGACGATGAGTACATTTCTGAAATAGCGTTGGTACTTTTCCGGTAATCGTCCTAAGGAGTCGAAAAATTCTGATGGACCCGATGCGGGGAAATGAAATGCAACCCAATGACTCCCCTTTGGATCACAGTTGTCCGTATTGACCACAAACCTTCTAAGCCTGTCGCTCACATATCTAGGCAAGTCTTCTGCACAGCAAACGGTCACGGGCAATCCACTCAAAGCATCCTCTACATCTTTCCCGGTCATCGTTAAGGGCAATGCCGTTTTTATTCTCACAACCTTGCTGACGTTGGGCTTCTAATCCACGTAGGTGAGCAAACACTAAGTACTCCGCAATCCTGACAGGCGATGAGATCTTTCCGTGTTTCAGCATCCTCTGACGAACTATGTGTTGTCTCGTCGGCAATATCTTCGTCTGATGAGACCGAACTATCGTCTTCAAAAGTATTCGAGAGACGGTCGTCATCCCTCTGTCCGTCTGGTGTCTCTCCTTGACCGACACGCAAGACCTCTGTGTGCAATCTGGAGGCTTCTGGGGTTCTAGCTTTTAGGTCAACAAGAAAGTACCCGAAAGGTGTCCTCTTTGCCTCTTCAAATTTCCGGAGAAAGAAATCCCCTCGAGAAGGATACATCTGTCGGCCAAGAGTCACGATGGGCTGTCGATCAATGCGGTTATTAAAGAGAATAAGATAATGAAAGTTTCGTCTCTGGGTGGGGTCTTTGCCAAAGTATAAATTCTGATTAAAAACGACGACCGATAAATTCCTATGGTGACACCCTTCCGTAAACAAATCATTTATTCTGGTGTCTTTGTCCGATGTCGACATGAGGTCATCTAATAGGATCATGTTTCGAATGTTGGGATCGAAAAAATCGTCCCTTTCGAGATCAAAAGGAATTCCACGAATGAATTCAACGCGTGGAAGCACTGCATGTTCGTTGTATTTCCTCGTAATGAGGTTGCCACCTTTTATACAACCAAACGATCCTGTCTGGACTAGGACTTCACAGTTTTTTTATGTGTTGAAACAAATAAAATAAAATAAGTTTTATCGCAGGAGGTTGGACCGGACACAATCATGGTGAAAGGGTGTCTAAACACGAAAGCCTTCTGCTGCTGCTTTTGCTGCTGCTGCTTCTTTTTCTGCTGCTGCTGTTACTGCTTTTGCTGCTGCTGGGTAACACCTGGGTGGTATAGTGGCTCATCGGAAGAATGCTTACTCCTTATATGTCTTTGAAGATCGTGCGGCCACACATACACTTTACAGCAAATATTGCAATTATAAACATACTCGTAATTTCCTAAATGACAGTGAGTAGTTTCCTCTTATAGATTTACTTCACTTCCTTCGAAAATATAGCAAGAGAAATACATGGTCATCTTTTAGACGACATATTTGAAGATGATCGTATCTCAAAACAAATTCGATGTGATACAATTCATTCCTGGTTACCGTGAAATAGACTGGTTTCCCAAACGTCACGTCCGTGATATCTTCATTTAATCGTATCGACTGGAGAATATGGAGAGATTTTCCCTAACGTACGACTGGTGCACGAAATCGGAACAGAAGTACATACGTCTCGTTTAGGCTTCTAATTCAGGTATGAACGACACCTTCAATGCACATTCCCACGATCCATCCAACGTATAGCGTTTTGCAAGGCGCACTTTGAAATTGCCACGTACGTTATTTTCAAACGATGGATGAAAGCGAGTTTTCGCTATTAATAAATAAACAAAACTCGTCCATAGTGTTAATTCCAGTGAAACCTTTAGTATCTCTCTTACAGCTTTGTTATACTCAAAGCCGTATTTAAGGAAATAAACGGAAATAGTAATTGATTGCTTAACGTCCAGTGGCAAATAATTCATGAATGTTTAGAACACGTTAACCATAAATACAATAGGTGTAGGTCTTGTAAAAGAGGCCACCCCGCGGGATAAAGGGTATATTGGATAGGAACATAAATTTTGCCTTGCAATAGGCTAAAATGTGTTGTGTATAAGTACAGTAGACTAATTTATCTTCTATACGGTTGAAATAATTTTTATAGTCAATACAATTTTTTGTGTTTCTGTATAATTAATGAATCCTCCTGATCATCTTTCTTCCTTAAGCATTTAGTAATCTTCATCATAATTTTATGTTAAGGACTATATAGACATAAAACTTGTTTGATTGGACCGTATGCTAAGAGCCGGCCACCTACAGAGCCAGAATCATCTCATTTATACCGGTTCAAACCGGTTCTTGTTTCTCTGCACGGACATAATTCTTGCACGTGCACAAACAAACAAAAAATGCTACTGTAATTATATACTGTAACAGTCGTATTTGTTTGATTCCTTTATAATTTTTTTATAGTTTAACATCCCATAATTTTTAATTCCTTATATTTAAGCAGCCGTATATTTCTCTATTCGATATATTTTACCAGTCCCTATTTCACTATTCTTTATATTTATTTTGGTCATATTTCTTTATTCTTTATTTTTCTCGCCCATATCATTCTTTATTTATTTTTTCGTCCATTATTCTCTATTCTGTAAACCCAATCCAAACTCCTTGTATATAAATATTGATTGATTAAATATATTATCCGTGTATTTTTGAAGATAAAAACCAACTACGACCGTGGAATTTTCAAATATATAGTTAAGATTATGTTAAATGAGAAACAATTTTAAATGACCAGACGTGGTTTTAGTTAATCATTTGGGTTGAAATCCTAATCATATGATAGTAATTATATGTGGTTGAAATGAGTTGGAATGCAATACTACTCAATGTTTACGGTTGTCATTCTTATCTAAAAGATAAAGATAATTATTTAATGTCACAGACTATATTTTTATAATTGGTGTCCGTTAATTAGAACCAAATAAAAAAGTGTACACCTGTAAACATGTTATTGAAAGAAAGTGTATAAAGATACTTATTTTTAATCACCACATGTGCTTTATCTCTTAAGGTTTATGTACCCTTCTGTAGCCATTTTTGTACGAATTTTTCAAACCTCAATTGTATCAAAACTAAAGATATAATAAATAATAGAGATAGGCCATTTAGTACATGTTCCAAGGGGAAACTTGATGCAAAGCATTATTTTTTACTGTTTCATTGCATTTGATAGAAAAAGAGGACTTTGTGGCAAATAAATCAAGATTTTTATAGAAAATCCACAGCCTTTAATACAGAGATTTTTGTTATAAAATTTGAAACATAAATTACTCACTTGATTTTCTATGATGTGCTAGTGTTTATTTTTTACAAACAGTTCTAAGTAACCTGTAAATTCCAAAACACCTCGTGCTGAGTCACTAAAGTCGAGCGCACCCTAAAAGGTGTACTTGATTTTGGCCATATTTATACTTGTCTTAACCAATAACTACAGTTATAAACTTGTTTTAAGGAAATCAATGCTAGCACTGCATGCAATAATCCTATATCTATCAGTCATCAAATTGCCAAATATGAGAGTACAAGGATAAAGGCTGTGGATTTTCTATAAAAATCTTGATTTATTTGCCACAAAGTCCTCTTTTTCTATCAAATGCAATGAAACAGTAAAAAATAATGCTTTGCATCAAGTTTCCCCTTGGAACATGTGCTAAATGGCCTATCTCTATTATTTATTATATATTTAGTTTTGATACAATTGAGGTTTGAAAAATTCGTACAAAAATGGCTACAGAAGGGTACATAAACCTTAATCTAATTATTTGAGATGTCATGTTAAACAGGACCATAGGATATTAATTAAGTGGTTCAAATAAGTCGGAAAGCTACGGACGCCCATAGGACCTCCCACAAATATAATTTGAATTCGAAATCACGAATTTAAATCGTTATTACGAATTTTATAATTCGTTATAACAGCTTAAATTTGTGAGAACGAATTGTTGGAAATCGTTATATCAGATTTTGTAATTCGTTACGAATTATTACGAATTAAATTCGTTATCACAATTTTTTGTAATGTGTGATACCGAATTAAAATCGTTATAACGAATTGTATAAATGGTTATTACGGATTAAATTCGTGATAACGAATTTGTGGAATTTGTTATCACATTTTTTTTAATGTAATTTGTGATTCCAGATTAAAAACATTTTAACCTAAATTTGAACTACCTCACCTGGCACACAGGGTTAAGTTAGCTTTTTTCTCTTTACTGAAACCTTTTGGTCAAAGTTAAACAAACTTGACCACGAGCAATTTAGTTTTAACGATTTCTATTTTAAAAATTAGCAAAATTGATTGGACACTTAATTTGGTTGTTTGTTGGTTTTGTTTTGTTTTTGTAGATTAGCGCTGAATGGGCACAAGTTCAGAACGGTAAAAGTGACGTCACCCAATTTCAAACTTGATCATCAGACTCAGTGTTTTGTCTAAATGTAGAGAGCGGAAATTACAGAATAAACACTACGTCTTTGACCATTTGTAAAGGGGCATAACTCACGAACTATAAAAGAGACGCCCTTCAATTTCAAATTTTATCTGTGTGTTTTAGTAATTGGCATAGTGTATAAGTTGAATTTATAACATTTGGTTGAGGCAAACGGAAACCTTTTCTGGGAACGTACCCGACAAACGGACTGGACTGACGGACAAGGGCTAGACTAAACTTCTCCCACGCCTAGCGGCGGGGGCATAAAAAATGTGTTTGATACCCATAATTAATGACAGTAACATTTGTATTCCTTTTTCTTAATTTAAAGTCTTCTCAGACAGGCAATTTCCTTCGTGTGTATCGCCAATTAATATATTTTACACAGAAGCAAAAGAATTAGTTTCGGCAACATGGTTAATCGAAGTGTAATACCTAAGATTTTCATCCCTAGGTTTACATTTCGATAAACCATGTTGGCGAAACTATTTCCGTTGCATCTGTGTAAAATGTATCCAGGTACACACACTAATGATATTCACCGCTTAAAAAAACTTTGGTAGAAAATAAAAAATAAAAATATTTCGGTCAAGAAATATGAGAATTAGACATATTTTCCCCCGGAGAGTTTCGGTGTGTAAACTGGGTCACTGGCTAATAAACCCACCCGTTTACACGACAAAAATTTCTAGGTATAGTGTAAAATGCGTTAAAACTAAATTGATTGCGGTCAAGTTTGTTTCACTTTGTCAAAAAGGTTTTAATGAAGAAGATTTTTGTAAAAGTAATAAACAGCGATGGGTGCAGAGTGAGGAAGAAAGCTCTCTTTATTCTGTGTGCCATGTGAGCTAAAAATCTGTGATAATGAATTTTAATCTGAAATTACCAATTACAATAAAAACTGTGATAACGAATTCCACAAATTCGTTATCACAAATTTAATCAGTTTAAACAAATTCTACAATTCGTTATAACGAATTTATCGTTATCACAAATTACAAAAAATTGTGATAAGGAATTTAATTCTTAATAACGAATTACAAGATCTGTTATAACGATTTTCACCAATTCATTATCACAAATTTAATCTGTTAAAACGAATTATAAAATTCGAGATAACAATTTAAATTCGTGATTTCGAATTCAAATAATTTTATATTTTTGGGAGGTCCTAAATGGGCTTCCGTAGAAAGCAATACTACTGAATGTTTCACGATTGTCATGTTAATAAGATAAGAAATCCAAAAATTAAAAAGATAAAGACAAATATTTTATGTATTGATATCAAACATTTTAATCCAATTCTCTTTACACGGGAATAGTTCCGCCTACTGCATTGAGTGACAGTTTTTCTGATTAATATAAATAGTATATCTTGGAGAATTCTTACAGTTGTTATAAACATGTATAAGCAGTTAATTATTTAAGAGGTAGAAGATTCTTTTCAGAATTATCACAGACTTATTACCTAGGGGTTGGGTAAGCGTTTATCAAAGACAAATTCTCGTCCATTTTCGAGAATATACCGTCCACTTTTAAGGGTATGACGTCACTTTAAAGGGTAGTCTGATGCAACATTAAGGTATAGCGTCCAAGTTTAAAGCCCAAATATGACGTCGGTGTCTCGATGTCCGAATCATACAGTCCAACCTCTAATTCGCGTCCCGATTTCATGGTCGACCATGGCGTCCGCGTTAAGGCCCAAATATGGCGTCGGCGTTCACACCCAGGTCCAAATATAGCGTCAGCGTCCGACTTCCACCTTTATGGGTTCATTCTGTCCCACAAACACTACTGACAACTCTCCACAAGAGACCAAAATGGCACAGAAATTAACAACTATAGGTCACCGTACGGCCTTCAACAATGAGCACAGCCCATACCGCATAGTCACCTATAACAAGTCCCGAAATGACAATGTGAAACAATTTAAACGAAAAAACTAACGACCTAATTTATATACAAAAAATGAACGAAAAACAAATATGTAACATATAAACAAACGACAACCACTGAATTACAGTCTCCTAACTTGGGACAGGCACATACATACAGAATGTAGCGGGGTTAAACATGTTAGCGGGATCCCAAACCTCCAAAAACCTGGGACTTTGGTGTAACAGTACAACATAAGAACGAACTATAAAAATCAGTTGAAAAAGGCTTACTCATCAGATGGAAAAAAATACAAATATATAAGATCCATACAATACATACAGACCATATATCGAAACCAATATATACTAAGCATTCAGCCAATCAAACAAAATGCATCTTAGAACCAAAGATCATTTTCACACTGTATATGGGTTAGAGATCTTAAAACAGAGTTTTTTTGGACACTGTATATGGGTCAGAGATACAGTTTGTATACAGACTGAATCTAAAAATTAGACCCATAGATAAAGCATACAGAAAATGCATACAGACTGTATATAAGAGCCACAGGCAGTGCACACACTTTATCTTGCAGTAACAGGCAAAACATACAGACTTTTATTTCAACTTGGAACAACTTACAATGCATACATACTGTGTCTCTGATCCATAGACAGTGTTAACCGACCAAATCTAAGATATACCGACAATAGAAGTATATTAGACTCATAGTCAAAGCATATAAACAATGTATAAAGACTAAGAACGACGTACAATACATAAACTTAATTTAATTTACAACAAAGAAAATGCATACAGACTGTATCTGGGAAGCACAGACAATGCAATGACTGTGTGTAATCAAAGAACCTTTGTGAGCACGCTCATATACTTCACAGCCCGACATTGTCACTAAGCAAACAAAATTTCAACAGATTATTTAGTTCAAACACGCATGAAATTCTGTTGTGTAATTTCAGAAGATATGCAGAAGTATATTTAGGTCGAAATTCTAAGTTCAGAAGGCATAGTTCCTAATTCCTAACAAGAGTACACACGTTGAAATTTCTCGCCTTATTTATGTTGATAGACCTAAATATAAAGTTTTACTACAATTATCACATAAACTTATTAATAACATGACCAAAGAAAATGAGATCAAGGTCATATGACCAAAATGAGGAATACATTTACACCTTACAATCATTCAATACAAATCAGGTCAAGGTCAGATGACACTTGGCACAAAAACTAAACACTGAACAATGAACCTCGAAAATGAGGTCAAGGTCAAATGAGACTTGCGAGGCTGACATCATAAGATATTTCCAGACACCAAATAAAGTTGACCTATTGCATATAGTATTAGAAAAAACGAACAAAACTCAAAAGCTTAACTTTGACCATTGAACCAAGGAAATGAGGTCAAGATCAGATGACACCTGTCAGTTGGACATGTACACCTTACAATCCTTCCATACACCAAATATACAAGACATATTTCATATAATATCTGAGATATAGACTTGACCACCAAAAACTTAACCCTTTTCATTGATCCATGAAATGATGGCGAGGTCAAGTGAAAACTGTCTGATGGGCATGCTGACCAAGGTACGCAAATACTAAACATAGTTACCCATAATATGAGAGAAATTACAAAAAAATTTAACTTTTTTTCAAGTAGTCACTGAACCATGAAAATGAGTTCAAGGACAATGGACATGTGACAGACGGAAACTTCCAAACTTAAGGCATCTGCATTTAAAGTATGGAGCATCCAGGTCGTTCGCCGTCTAAAATATAAAGCTTTTAAGAAGTGAACTAACGCTGTCGCCGCCGCCGCCGGATCACCATTCCTATGTCGAGCTTTCTGCGAAAAAAGTCGCAAGCTCGACAAAAACAAGAATGTGTCCATCGTACACCGTTCCCCACTTGCCCTATCATTTTCTTTGTTCAGTGGACCGTGAAATAGGGGGAAAAACCTTCTTTGGCATTAAGCTTAGAAAAAAACATATTATTGGAAACATATGTACTAAGTTTCAAGTTTATTGGACCTGACCTCCAACAAAAACTACCTTGACCAAAACATTTAACCTGAAGCGAGAAAACGGACGAAGGAGCAGACGCATAGACCGGAAAACTAATGCCCATTTACTATCGTAGGTGGGGCATAAAAAAATTAATCATGATTTTCTGCCAATATGCACATTTACATAGCATGTCCTAACTATCTAAAAAATTCATGAAACTCTGTTGTGGTCTTTAGACAGATTTTATGACAAACTGTTGTAGGAGTATATAGGAAATCAATGAATTGATAATTTCATAATTTCCTCATTATCTACAAAGATTTATAAAACTCTGTTATGTGGTTTCAGAGGAGTTGCAATAACGAGAACAGGACTGACAGACCGATGGATCAAAAACATTGTACCATAAAGAACTTTGTTTGGTTTGGTATAATAAAGGGTCTGCTAAATAATGTAAGGCTGAGATAAATTAGTCATTTGGTCACACCAGTTTTTTGGCGAGGTTCGTTTTGTTCAGTCTGTGATGTTCTTTGTTGTGTTTTGCATTCTGTTGTTTGTTTTTTAATCTTTCTCTTTTTTTTTGCCGTGGTTTTGTCAGTTTTTTATTGACTTATGTGTTTGAATAAGCCTTTAGTATCTTTCGCCTCTCTCTTCGGTCAATTTGATTATGTGGGACATACAGATTTAGACCCAAACTTGTCTCTGATTGTTTCGTGATTATTGCAGATGTAAATCATACTATAAAATTGAGTATGGAAATGGGGAATGTGTAAAGGAGACAACAACCCGACCATAGAGCAGACAGCAGCCGAAGGCCACCGATAGATCTTCAATGTAGCGAGAAACTCCCGCACACGGAGGTGTCCGTCAGCTGGCCCCTAAACAAATATGTATACTAGTTCAGTGATAATGGACGTCATACTAAGCTCCGAATTATACACAAGAAACTAAAATTATATATCATACAAGACTAACAAAGGTCAGAGGCTCCTAACTTGGGACAGGTGCAAAATTGCGGCGGGATTAAACATGTTTTTTGAGATCTCAACCCTCCCCCATACCTGTAGCCAATGTAGAATAAACAAACGCGAAACAATACGCACAGTAAAACTCAGTTTAAGAGAAGTCCGAGTCCGATGTCAGAATATGAAACAAAAGAAAATAAACAAAATGACAATAATACATAAATAACAACAGACTACTAGCAGTTATTGACATGCCAGAACCAGACCTTAATTAAACTGATTGAAAGATTATGTCTTCATCATATGAATATCAGGCACAATCCCTCCTGTTAGGGGTTTAGTATTATACCGTCATGAAATATACAACCCTCTTATTTACAATATCATTTGATCAACACCTATTTACAAGGGTCTATTTGATATGATTTTTCTCATTGTTGAAGGCTGTATGGTTGCATATAACTGCTTACATCCACTTTATTTGAACTTGAGTGGATACATGTAGGCGTCTCATTGGCAATCATACCACATCTCCGTATTTTTACAGTGTTGTATCAGTACTGTTACCTAATAACAGGACAAAACAAGACAGTAATTTGACAAAACTAAAGACATACATACTTGATTTTACTTCTCTAAAGATATAAACAAAATTTTCATAGTTCGTATCTGAACATGTACACAGCCATGGGAATTTTAAGGGACTATATTTCAGTGTGCATATATTTAGTAGCTAATCTGGCTACTTCCTGTTTATCAGACCGGTACCTTAGAAAAGAATTGTGACAATATATCCAATCTTTTCAAAAACCAAAGACTAACGTCACTAGGAGCAGCAGTTAGTTGTCATAGATACTCTAGATAGAAAGATAATCTGCCACTTTTATAAAAGGGACTACACATAGTTTTTGAAAGGGTATAATCGGTTTGTGCCGAAATTACTTTCTTTAGTCCAGAAACTAATTTGTGCTAAATGGTAATCTCCACCCACATTTAGGACTGGCAGTTATTTGTAGTTTTTATCAACAGCTTGCACTTTTTCTAAATTATATTTGCTTCTTTTAAGACTGACCAAAACTGTTTTTTTACCATTGTGGTTTGATTAAGGTAGTGTATATCAAACAGCTGTTGGAAATATTTTGGACAACCCTCTTATTTACAATATCATTTGATCAACACCTAGTGGTCTTTGGTGGTATCTCGCATAACATTAATAAGGTCTTTTTTAAAAGGCAACTTGAAATTATTGGTCCCATATTTATGTGCTATAGCAAATGTATGGGCTGCTGATCTGCATATATGATAGCAATATATTCTTATGTTTTCAATGACCCCTTATTTCTTCACTCCACTTTATAAGATAGAAATAAATGTTATTCCATATTTTATTGGTTTTTTTAAAGGTATCATAATTTAGACATAAAGACAAAACTAAGCACAGTGAAAAAAGTCTACCCTGTCCTGTAAAGTTTGAGATGTTTTTGTTGTTCAATCTTTGTCACTTGTATGGAAACACTAAATCTTGATAACCTACAATAGAAATATTATCACTTTTATTTCAATTCAATTGTTGCAGTTATCATGCATGTAATAGAGAAAATGATAAATTAGACCAGATCTCCACATTAATAATATTAAAACTAGAGGCTTCAATGAGCCTGTGCCACTCACATGGTACTTTTATTTACAATTGATGCATGATACAGAAATTGTCCATACAAACCGTCAGTGTTTACCATACAATACAGTACTTCTATACACTGTCTGTATACAGTATTTGTCGGATTTTGTCCATACCTATCGTCGATGTTTGACATAAAATACAATACTCCTTTATACCGTATATCAACAGTATTTGTCTATACCTACCGTCGGTGGTAAACATACAATACAGTCCTCCTATATACCGTCTATCAACAGTATTTGTCTATACCTACCGTCGTTGGTTAACATACGATATAGTACTCCTTTGCACCGTCCATCAACAGTATTTGTCTATACCTACCGTCGGTGGTTAACATGCAATAAAGTGCTCCTATATACCGTCTATCACCAGTATTTGTCTATACCTACCGTCGGTGGTTAACATACAATATAGTGCTCCTATATACCGTCTATCAACAGTATCTGTCTATACCTACCGTCGGTAGTTAACATACAATATAGTGCTCCTATATACCGTGTATCAGCAGTATTTGTCTATACCTACTGTCGGTAGTTAACATACAATATAGTGCTCCTATATACCATCTATCAACATAATATGTCTATACCTACCGTCGGTGGTTAACATACAATATAGTGCTCCCATATACAGTCTATCAACAGTATTTGTCTATACCTACCGTCGGTAGTTAACATACAATATAGTGCTCCTATATACCGTGTATCAACAGTATGTGTCTATACCTACTGTCGGTAGTTAACATACAATATAGTGCTCCTATATACTGTCTATCAACAGTATTTGACTATACCTACCGTCGGTAGTTAACATACAATATAGTGCTCCTATATACCATCTATGAACAGTATTTGTCTATACCTACCGTCGGTGGTTAACATACAATATAGTGCTCCTATATACCGTCTATCAACAGTATTTGTCTATACCTACTGTCGGTAGTTAACATACAATATAGTGCTCATATATACCGTGTATCAACAGTTTTGTCTATACCTACTGTCGGTAGTTAACATACAATATAGTGCTCCTATATACTGTCTATCAACAGTATTTGTCTATACCTACCGTCGGTAGTTAACATACAATTTAGTGCTCCTATATACCATCTATCAACAGTATTTGTCTATACCTACCGTCGGTTGTTAACATACAATATAGTGCTCCTATATACCGTCTATCAACAGTATTTGTCTATATCTACTGTCGGTAGTTAACATACAATATAGTGCTCCTATATACCGTCTATCAACAGTATTTGTCTATACCTACCGTCGGTAGTTAACATACAATATAGTGCTCCTATATACCGTCTATCAACAGTATTTGTCTATACCTACCGTCGGTGGTTAACATACAATATAGTGCTCCTATATACCGTCTTTCAACAGAATTTGTCTATACCTACCGTCGGTGGTTAACATACAATATAGTGCTCCCATAAACCGTCTATCAACAGTATTTGTCTATACCTACTGTCGGTAGTTAACATACAATATAGTGCTCCTATATACCATCTATCAACAGTATATGTCTATACCTACCGTCGGTGGTTAACATACAATATAATGCTCCTATATACCGTCTATCAACAATATTTGTCTATACCTACTGTCGGTGGTTAACATACAATATAGTGCTTCTATATACCGTCTATCAACAGTATTTGTCTATACCTACCGTCGGTGGTTAACATACAATATAGTGCTCCTACAATGCATATACCGTCTATCAACAGTATTTGTCTATACCTACCGTCGGTGGTTAACATACAACATAGTGCTCCCATATACCGTCTATCAACGGTATTTGTCTATACCTACTGTCGGTAGTTAACATACAATATAGTGCTCCTAAATACCGTCTATCAACAGTATTTGTCTATACCTACCGTCGGTAGTTAACATACAATATAGTGCTCCTATATACCGTCTATCAACAGTATTTGTCTATACCTACCGTCAGTGGTTAACATACAATATAGTGCTCCTATATACCGTCTATCAACAGTATATGTCTTTACCTACCGTCGGTGGTTAACATACAATATAGTGCTCCCATAAACCGTCTATCAACAGTATTTGTCTATACCTACTGTCGGTAGTTAACATACAATATAGTGCTTCTATATACCGTCTATCAACAGTATTTGTCTATACCTACCGTCGGTAGTTAACATACAATATATTGCTCCTATATACCGTTTATCACAAGTATTTGTCTATACCTATCGTCGGTGGTTAACATAAGATATAGTGCTCCTATATACCGTCTATCAACAGTATTTGGCTATACCTACCGTCAGTGGTTAACATACAATATAGTGCTCCTATATACCATCTATCAACAGTATATGTCTATACCTACCGTCGGTGGTTAACATACAATATAATGCTCCTATATATCGTCTATCAACAGTATTGGTCTATACCTACTGTCGGTAGTTAACATACAATATAGTGCTTCTATATACCGTCTATCAACAGTATTTGTCTATACCTACCGTCGGTGGTTAACATACAATATAGTGCTCCTACAATGTATATACCGTCTATCAACAGTATTTGTCTATACCTACCGCCGGTGGTTAACATACAACATAGTGCTCCCATATACCGTCTATCAACAGTATTTGTCTATACCTACTGTCGGTAGTTAACATACAATATAGTGCTCCTATATACCGTCTATCAACAGTATTTGTCTATACCTACCGTCAGTGGTTAACATACAATATAGTGCTCCTATATACCGTCTATCAACAGTATATGTCTATACCTACCGTCGGTGGTTAACATACAATATAGTGCTCCCATAAACCGTCTATCAACAGTATTTGTCTATACCTACTGTCGGTAGTTAACATACAATATAGTGCTTCTATATACCGTCTATCAACAGTATATGTCTATACCTACCGTCGGTGGTTAACATACAATATAGTGCTCCCATAAACCGTCTATCAACAGTATTTGTCTATGCCTACCGTCGATGGTTAACATACAATATAGTGCTCCTATATATATACCGTCTCTCAACAGTATTTGTCTATACCTACCGTCGGTGGTTAACATACAATATAGTGCTCCCATATACCGTCTATCAACAGTATTTGTCTATACCTAGTGTCGGTAGTTAACATACAATATAGTGCTCCTATATACCGTCTATCAACAGTATTTGTCTATACCTACCGTCGGTAGTTAACATACAATATAGTGCTCCTATATACCGTCTATCAACAGTATTTGTCTATACCTACCGTCGGTGGTTAACATACAATATAGTGCTCCTATATACCGTCTATCAACAGAATTTGTCTATACGTACCGTCGGTGGTTAACATACAATATAGTGCTCCCATAAACCGTCTATCAACAGTATTTGTCTATACCTACTGTCGGTAGTTAACATACAATATAGTGCTCCTATATACCATCTATCAACAGTATATGTCTATACCTACCGTCGGTGGTTAACATACAAAATAGTGCTCCAATATACCGTCTATCAACAGTATTTGTCTATACCTACCGTCGGTAGTTAACATACAATATAGTGCTCCTATATACCTTGTATCAACAGTATGTGTCTATACCTACTGTCGGTAGTTAACATATAATATAGTGCTCCTATATACTGTCTATCAACAGTATTTGTCTATACCTACCGTCGGTAGTTAACATACAATATAGTGCTCCTATATACCATCTATCAACAGTATTTGTCTTTACCTACCGTCGTTGGTTAACATACAATATAGTGCTCCTATATACCGTCTATCAACAGTATTTGTCTATACCTACTGTCGGTAGTTAACATACAATATAGTGCTCCTATATACCGTTTATCAACAGTATTTGTCTATACCTACCGTCGCTGGTTAACATACAATATAGTGCTCTTTGATACCGTCTATCAACAGTATTTGTCTATACCTACTGTCGGTAGTGGCTCCTATATACCGTCTATAACCAGTATTTGTCTATACCTACCGTCGGTGGTTAACATAAGATATAGTGCTCCTATATACCGTCTATCAACAGTATTTGGCTATACCTACCGTCAGTGGTTAACATAAAATATAGTGCTCCTATATACCGTCTATCACCAGTATTTGTCTATACCTACCGTCGGTGGTTAACATACAATATAGTGCTCCCATATACCGTCTATCAACAGTATTTGTCTATACTTACTGTCGGTAGTTAACATACAATATAGTGCTCCTATATACCATCTATCAACAGTATATGTCTATATCTACCGTCGTTGGTTAACATACAATATAATGCTCCCATATACCGTCTATAAACAGTATTTGTCTATACCTACTGTCGGTAGTTAACATACAATATAGTGCTTCTATATACCGTCTATCAACAGTATTTGTCTATACCTACCGTCGGTGGTTAACATACAATATAGTGCTCCTATGTACTGTCTATCAACAGTATTTGTCTATACCTACCGTCGGTGGTTAACATACAATATAGTGCTCCCATATACCGTCTATCAACAGTATTTGTCTATACCTAGTGTCGGTAGTTAACATACAATATAGTGCTCCTATATACCGTCTATCAACAGTATTTGTCTATACCTACCGTCGGTAGTTAACATACAATATAGTGCTCCCATAAACCGTCTATCAACAGTATTTGTCTATACCTACTGTCGGTAGTTAACATACAATATAGTGCTTCTATATACCGTCTATCAACAGTATTTGTCTATACCTACCGTCGGTAGTTAACATACAATATATTGCTCCTATATACCGTTTATCACCAGTATTTGTCTATACCTACCGTCGGTGGTTAACATAAGATATAGTGCTCCTATATACCGTCTATCAACAGTATTTGGCTATACCTACCGTCAGTGGTTAACATACAATATAGTGCTCCTATATACCATCTATCAACAGTATATGTCTATACCTACCGTCGGTGGTTAACATACAATATAATGCTCCTATATATCGTCTATCAACAGTATTGGTCTATACCTACTGTCGGTAGTTAACATACAATATAGTGCTTCTATATACCGTCTATCAACAGTATTTGTCTATACCTACCGTCGGTGGTTAACATACAATATAGTGCTCCTACAATGGATATACCGTCTATCAACAGTATTTGTCTATACCTACCGCCGGTGGTTAACATACAACATAGTGCTCCCATATACCGTCTATCAACAGTATTTGTCTATACCTACTGTCGGTAGTTAACATACAATATAGTGCTCCTATATACCGTCTATCAACAGTATTTGTCTATACCTACCGTCAGTGGTTAACATACAATATAGTGCTCCTATATACCGTCTATCAACAGTATATGTCTATACCTACCGTCGGTGGTTAACATACAATATAGTGCTCCCATAAACCGTCTATCAACAGTATTTGTCTATACCTACTGTCGGTAGTTAACATACAATATAGTGCTTCTATATACCGTCTATCAACAGTATATGTCTATACCTACCGTCGGTGGTTAACATACAATATAGTGCTCCCATAAACCGTCTATCAACAGTATTTGTCTATGCCTACCGTCGGTGGTTAACATACAATATAGTGCTCCTATATATATACCGTCTCTCAACAGTATTTGTCTATACCTACCGTCGGTGGTTAACATACAATATAGTGCTCCCATATACCGTCTATCAACAGTATTTGTCTATACCTAGTGTCGGTAGTTAACATACAATATAGTGCTCCTATATACCGTCTATCAACAGTATTTGTCTATACCTACCGTCGGTAGTTAACATACAATATAGTGCTCCTATATACCGTCTATCAACAGTATTTGTCTATACCTACCGTCGGTGGTTAACATACAATATAGTGCTCCTATATACCGTCTATCAACAGAATTTGTCTATACGTACCGTCGGTGGTTAACATACAATATAGTGCTCCCATAAACCGTCTATCAACAGTATTTGTCTATACCTACTGTCGGTAGTTAACATACAATATAGTGCTCCTATATACCATCTATCAACAGTATATGTCTATACCTACCGTCGGTGGTTAACATACAAAATAGTGCTCCAATATACCGTCTATCAACAGTATTTGTCTATACCTACCGTCGGTAGTTAACATACAATATAGTGCTCCTATATACCTTGTATCAACAGTATGTGTCTATACCTACTGTCGGTAGTTAACATATAATATAGTGCTCCTATATACTGTCTATCAACAGTATTTGTCTATACCTACCGTCGGTAGTTAACATACAATATAGTGCTCCTATATATCATCTATCAACAGTATTTGTCTTTACCTACCGTCGTTGGTTAACATACAATATAGTGCTCCTATATACCGTCTATCAACAGTATTTGTCTATACCTACTGTCGGTAGTTAACATACAATATAGTGCTCCTATATACCGTTTATCAACAGTATTTGTCTATACCTACCGTCGCTGGTTAACATACAATATAGTGCTCTTTGATACCGTCTATCAACAGTATTTGTCTATACCTACTGTCGGTAGTGGCTCCTATATACCGTCTATAACCAGTATTTGTCTATACCTACCGTCGGTGGTTAACATAAGATATAGTGCTCCTATATACCGTCTATCAACAGTATTTGGCTATACCTACCGTCAGTGGTTAACATACAATATAGTGCTCCTATATACCGTCTATCACCAGTATTTGTCTATACCTACCGTCGGTGGTTAACATACAATATAGTGCTCCCATATACCGTCTATCAACAGTATTTGTCTATACTTACTGTCGGTAGTTAACATACAATATAGTGCTCCTATATACCATCTATCAACAGTATATGTCTATATCTACCGTCGTTGGTTAACATACAATATAATGCTCCCATATACCGTCTATAAACAGTATTTGTCTATACCTACTGTCGGTAGTTAACATACAATATAGTGCTTCTATATACCGTCTATCAACAGTATTTGTCTATACCTACCGTCGGTGGTTAACATACAATATAGTGCTCCTATGTACTGTCTATCAACAGTATTTGTCTATACCTACCGTCGGTGGTTAACATACAATATAGTGCTCCCATATACCGTCTATCAACAGTATTTGTCTATACCTAGTGTCGGTAGTTAACATACAATATAGTGCTCCTATATACCGTCTATCAACAGTATTTGTCTATACCTACCGTCGGTAGTTAACATACAATATAGTGCTCCTATATACCGTCTATCAACAGTATTTGTCTATACCTACCGTCGGTGGTTAACATACAATTTAGTGCTCCTATATACCGTCTATCACCAGTATTTGTCTATACCTACCTTCGGTGGTTAACATGGAATATAGTGCTCCTATATACCGTCTATCAACAGTATTTGTTTATACCTACTGGCGGAGGTTAACATAGAATATAGTGCTCCTATATACCAAGAGGGATAACGGATCTGCATCTAGAATTTATCATGCTGCCCTTTTTTTGGATTTTTAAAATTCTTGTTATCCCTCAATTTTTACATTCATCCCAAATAATACAACAGTAGTCAATTAGGGGCAGAACACCCATTGTATTATGTTTTCTTGCAGTTATATAAAAAAAATGTATTTAAGAAAGATGGTATATTCTGGATGATATATTAGCACAACCTTGGTCAATTTGATTTCTCCAGTTACTTAGTGGGCTGTCAATTTTGAAACTAATATTTTTTCACATGAAGAATTTTGTAATACTTTAATTTATTATCAAGTTTGGTTGAAAAGTCTGAATAGTTTCTGCTTTGTTCCAGTAATCAAACATTTTGTTTCATTTGCATCTATGAACATGTTATTCATTTTACACCACTCTTCAACCCTGTATAAATCTTCTTGAACATCATCATTTATATTTTCTAGATGTTTCCCCCTGATTTATGAATAGTGGTGTCATCAGCATGTACAACGATATAGGTCTGTTTCACAATTTTTAATGCATAAGGGAAGGTCATTTATAAATAGCACAAACAATAGAGGACAAGGTATAGAACATTGGGGAACACCAAATTTCACATGTTGTTGTTCAGAGTTAACATTACAAATGTATACCTTTTGTTATTCAGGTACGACTTAAAAAAACTAACAGTAGTCTCACTAAATCCATACATGTCGAGCTTTAAACAAAGAAAGTCATATTCTACCAAATCAAAAGCTTTTTTTTAAATCTTAATAAAATTGCTAGGTTTAAATTACCATCTTTCATTTCTTGCAACCATGTGTCAATGATATTAAATAAATGTCAAGCTCAATCCAGTATATATTCCAAGTTATGGACAAATGATAATGCTATTAAAAATACCAAATCATAACCAGTGCTTTTCTCTTTTTCTATTTACAGTATATGACTAGGTAATAATGATGACTTTTTTCAACTATTTTCATACTTTTTTGTTTCCTCTGCTTTTGTATCAAGGGCATAATTGTTTATGGCAAACTAAGCATCTGCATAATCAAACTATTCCTAACTATACTCTACCTCAAATTCTGGAAACTGCAAAATTTTTGTCATAGCAGTCTTATGGTAGCTGAACTATTTCTATTTTTTGTAAATCTGGATTAATAAGTCTTTTGTCACATTCTGGGGCTATAGAAAAAAAACATTACAGAATTATCAAAATTATGTGTGTATAATGTTTGTGTACAGTCATTCAACTAAAAAAGGACAAAACTTATTTTTTTGTGTATAAATAAATAATTGTGATTTTAATGTCTTAATATTATAAAAAAAAACTTCAAAAGATTAAATTTAAATTATAATCTAAACATGAAAGAGCACATATAAATCAACCTTTTACTCAGATTTATATCTAAAACCAGTTATAACTAGCTATAATATCTTTGACTTCACAAATATCATCATCTTATTTTACAAATCAGTATTTATTTGGTGGCACTTCCTGCACACTAAGTACAAATGTATGTTATGCCTTAGGTTTAATTTTGATGCAATCACATTTCAGAAGGTACATGTCTTGAACTGTTTTAATGAATAAATTACAGTTTTAAACTC
Source organism: Mytilus edulis (assembly GCF_963676685.1). Taxonomy (NCBI): domain Eukaryota; kingdom Metazoa; phylum Mollusca; class Bivalvia; order Mytilida; family Mytilidae; genus Mytilus; species Mytilus edulis. The sequence continues at coordinate 96,923,051 of NC_092348.1, forward strand.
AGTTTAGGCTGACCTGAGGTCAATAGTCTTAAACAATGTCATCAAACTATCAGTTTTACTGTAATATATTGATATTGTGACATTTATGGGAAAGAGCATATGAGTTAGTCATATTGGTCAATACAATGGAAAGTTTATATCTGAGACTACTATAACACTATGTGTTATACTAGTAGTCTCAGTTTATAACTATGTTAATGTCAATTATATACATGACATAATAATTAAATCATTTAAAAAACTATTCAAAAGATTTCTCTCAAATCATGTTTACATTTTTTTTTAGAGAAGAGTCTGTCTGAAATATATTCAGGGGTAGTCCAAATAGTTATGACTTCTTAAAAAGCTATATTATGGGGGAAAAGGGGGGGGGGGGTCTATTATGTTTTTTTTCATACAGGAGGAAGACGTCAAAGCAAAAAAAAACCCAACAAAACAAAATAAAATAATAGCCTGTCAAGACGTCCTTATATCATAAAAATTTGGTCTAATTTTGGGATAATACATTTAACTTCCTTTGATGTCGGGGAGGGGATAAGTTTTGACGATTAATTATTCTTGAAACTAACAATAATTATTTCTTATTGTTACTTTGTTAAGCGAGCGAGATGTGTGGTTCTCGAGTTATTTAAAAAAAAAAGGGGGGGGGGGTATTACTATATCAAATTTACCCAGTTTGGAGGCAATAAATATTTAAAATCTAACCATAAACTCCAATGTTCCTGCTTTTTTTAGCAGAACAAACACGATGGCATTCTCGTCTCTGTTGTAATCAATAGTTAACTCATTTCTTCTTCCAGGTTATTTCTTAATCAATTATGATTATCAGCTGTCTATCTATTTACCATGTTTATGTTAAACTGGTCCGTAATTCCATCGTAGTGTATCGATAACTGAACACAAGTTAACAAGGATCCAGTTTATTAAACGTATATAATATACAAGGTTCCTGAGTCAGTAACCGTAACTATCACCGTGCTTTGTGCGCATGCGCAAGAAACACCAACAACAATGATAAAACAGGGTATACAGTTCCGTAATTTCGTATATTTTTCTTATCTTCATACTAAAGAGCTCCAAAAGTAGGCGTGCTTAGGTGCACTGGGCGGGTCTAAAAACCGACTCTCGGTGGTTAACGTCTCTCGATGGTTAACTTTAAGTGCCTACCGCTTACCACTGCTGGTTAACTGATCTTAACTGTTATCGATGGTATCATCAACTCGGTAGTCACTTAACAGATACTGACTTGATTCCAAAAATACCTTTCTAAAGTCTTTTCTACGTGATAAATTTAGAGATTATTAAGAATTTCCTCAAACAAAGTTGGTTTTTGATGTAGTTGGTAATTCTTTTATGTTCCCTTTCAGTCATATACACGTAGCACCCTCATGTATTAAGCTATTCTATTACCGTTCCTTTAAGTCATGGTATGTGGCTGTTCTATCAATGCCCCTTTCAGCCGTATAATCCTTCATGTGTTTTGCTATTATATTAAGGCATCTATGAGTTATTTAGCCGTTTCATTACCGCCCCTTTCAGTCATATAGCCCTTATTGAATTTGGATAATCTATTAATGCCCCCTTCAGTCATATCACTTCTCATTTATATGGCTGTTCGAATAACGCCCGTTTCAGACTATTCTGTGAAAGCCTTTATCAGTCAAAAGTCCCCTCATGTGATCGGCTGTTCTATTGCTGCCCCTTTCAGTAAAATATCCCTTAATGTATTTGACTATTCTATTACCGTAATAGAATAGTCAAATTGACCCCATGTATTTGGCTATTTTAATTACAACTCCCTTAAGTCACAAAGCCCTTCATGTATTTGGATGTTTTATTAATGACCCCTTTCACTAATTTAGCCTCGAATGTATTTGAATATTATATTAAGGCCCCTTTCCTTATCACCAGCCCAGTAGTCAGCACTTCTGTGTTGACATTAGCTATCATTTATATGGTCATAGCTAAAAATATTTTTTTAATACTTTTTTTTTACCTTGTAAACATCAAAGGAATGCTGATCCAATTTCATCCTCAGGTGGAGTCCTCCTTCCTTGGCTGTTTCGGCGCTATTCCACAACAACCTCCAGAGGTGCAGCGGCTCAGGTGATCAATCTGAACCTGGAACTGGATGGCCTACACGGATCCGATGTCTCAGCTGATGTCATTGCTGTTCTTCTGTAACTGAATGCTGTTCTGTATATCTATATTTGTCCATTATCTACACAATAACTGTTTATTGTTCTATCACTTTGCACTTTTCCACACTTCGTCTCTTTTCCTCCAAATCCACTGTGATTCCACTTCTGCTTCTCTACACACTTCTGTAATCAGTTTCTTCCTCTCTGCTCCTACCACTCACAAGGCCCTAAGTGCCCGCCATGCACATTGACTGTCCTGCAAAGCCCCTGCATCCGACTTCTATTGCCATACACCACGTCCTCCATCCCCGCTGTTTGCAATCCTCTACTAGCTGCTGGTATTTTGCCATCTTTCTTTCATAAGCTTCCCCTATTCTGTCTTCCCATGGGACTGTTAGTTCCAGCAAGACCGCCTGCCTAGTTCCCTCTGACCAAATGACTATATCTGGTCTTAGCGATGTTGCTGCTATTTCTGCTGGGAAAATCATGCGTTGATGTATGTCTGCTGTCATCTGCCAGTCTGATGCTGTTCCAAGTATCCCTAAACCTTCTGCCTGGTTGTCTTTCTTTCCTCCAGCCCTCACAAAATTTACAAATGGCATGTTCTTCTGCATCTTTCTCTTCTTTCTCCTGGTGGTGTCCAACTTTGCTGCTATTGTTTTCAATACACTGTCATGTTTCCATGTATATCTTCCATCTTTCAGTGCGACTGGACATGCTGACAACACATGCTGTAGAGATGCTGGTTTGTCTTTGCATAAGGTGCATGTTGGGTCTTCTATCAACCCCCAGGTATAAAGGTTTGATGGGCTTGGTAAAACATCATACACTGATCTTAGGAGAAAACTCAATCTGTATCCCTCCATACTCCAAATCTCGCTCCAGGTCAAAGCCCTGCTTCTAGCTCCTTGCCAATTCAACCAACTACCCTGCTGTTTCATTCCTACTGCCTTAACATTCCTACTCTCTTCTTCCATCTGTCGTATTTCCTGTTGCACCAGTTCCCTCCGTCCCTTCTCATTTGCTGTATCCCACCTTGGTTTTGTTGTCATACCAAATCCCTGTCTACCAACTGCTGTTACACCAACGATGACACTGTGCTTTAGTCTGGTCTCAGCTTCCTTAACTGCTTCCTCTGCTTTCCATTTTCTTCCTGTCCTGATCTTTACTTTGGCTCCTTTCACTTTAGCATCTTTGCGGTCTCTCAACGTCATAACCTGTCTTGTCTTTGTAACTTTATACTCTTCTGTCAATGCCTTCATTGGTAATTGTAGCGTTGTTCCTGTGCTGTACAATCCAATGCTGCTGAAACTTCTTGGCACACCAAACCATCTTCTTAGGCATGCACTGATCTTTCTCTCTAAGGCCTCCACTTTGGACAATGTGAACTCGTAAACTAGTAATAGCCACAATATCCTTGGTAAGACCCCATGTTGATATATCCAGGCCTTATATCTTCCTGGGAGCCCACTTTTGTCTATCTTCGTCAGCCATTCTACCAATTGCACTTGAACTTCACCCATGTTTACCATATCTGCTAGTGTTGCATCAAACTTTTTACCTAGGCATCAAAATACTGTTGCGTTTGTCTTTTGTTTAATTAATTAATCATTCACTTTGTCCTTTTCAGCTTAGTAAAAATGTTCATCTTTAACCATATTTTCTTTTTGAGTGATTTTCTTATTCTTATCTTTTCTGGCTCATTAGTGTCATTTGGGTATTTTTTTCAGTATGTATCAATTAAACATTTGCTACTATACTCCACTGGATTAATATTGGATTTTTACACTTTTTATTTATTACATTATCAATATAATTACATAGTTTTATAATGTACATGGATGATAACTTCACGGAAACAAATTTTGGCTCATATTTAAAGAAAGATAACTCTTCTTAGCTTGTTTTGGCTAAAGGAATATCATAAGACATTTTAATGATGAAAATTATAGGAATATATAAGAATATAAGAATATTTATTATTCCAATCAAGGGCCCTTGATGGGCAGCATAACATGTACACATAAAACAAGACATCATGATTTATAACAGAAAAACATTTTTATATACTAAAATGAAACATTAAAAAAAGTTCAGACGGATGTTATTATCTCCATTCTATAAAAAAAATCACATACATTTAATTCACGGCAGGATCAGAACCATAAAATCATTACAATTATCATTGTTATTACATACATTAATTAACATTTCGTCTAACATCTAGACATGTAATAATATAGCGAGAATTCAATTTATAGAAATAAGTTTAGAACTTATAGAAATTTTATGTGTAGAGAAAACTTGAAAAATATCTTTTATTAGATTTGAATAAAGATGTTATCCAAACTGTGCCAAAATAAGAATATGTATGCTAGCTATTGATTGTGATAGATATAATATCACAGCTTTAGAAAAAAGTACCTAATGGATGGAAGATGAGTTCCATTTTGTATTAATGTGAGCACAACTCAACAACTCTAGAATGAAAATGTTTACTAAAAATTCTGATATTGTTCCTAGTTTTTTTCCAATGAGTAATGGGAAAATTGTATTACATTTATTCTCTAGCGAGGAATATAACATTTAAAAAAAGTTATAGTGAGGCTATTACAAGGATCAGATCAAGAGATGACATGGTAATAGATGGAGCATGTCGATCACAGAGGCTAATAAGTGCCTTGTAGTCAATTCTTCGGTATGTAAATGAAATATTTGTCACTGGATTTGCGAATTAAGATATTTTAAGAGGACTACTGAATCAGACAATTGGGAACTGCGACACCATATGGTTGTAATGAAAACATTTGATGGTATAAGTATTCAATCAGTCATTCGTGTAGATCGGTGAATGTAATGAATATTTTCATTTCTACTCCTCGACGTAGACGTAGTCATGATCATCGTCATTATACATCACCAACCGTGCATGATGTCTCTATTAATGACTTGGTGTCATTTAAACAAAACCCGTTAGGTATTCATTACATTCGCACGAAACTTTATTCATTACCCCTTTCAAAACTTCATTCTCTGTTCAATTTATGTTTGGAAAACCACTGTTACAAGCCCTCATTCAAACAAATACAAACTTACAGCTTCCATTTCGGATATTGCAAGTCACAGATTTTTCAAACCAGCTCGTATTGGAAAAGATGAAAAATAGAAAAGATTTTTTCTTAATCTGTCCTTTGCCAACAAAAGTCTCGATGGCGTCAACTTAGGCAATATCCTTTATCATAATTTAGTTCAGTCGAAAATACCTCCTTATTTCAAAGATCAGTCTGTAACAATAAGTTCTTATACCTATACCAAACCTATTGCAACTAAAATTTTCAATTACAAACACGTTTTGTAGGATCTCAATATTGACGACTTCAAGTCTAAATCTCCTGATTTTACTTGTGCTAGTTCCCAATTCACATATAATTCGGCTGGCCTCGTTATTTGTCAATAACACTTCCCTGCGAAATGTGTTATCGAAAGGTCCGAAATATCGTGATCCATCAATTGGAAATACAACTTCAAAATTTTGATGGATTCAGTCGAGGAGTTTTCCAGGTATTGGACTAAGCGCAAGAAGGAAGACGTAGACACTCTTTCCAAATGGATTTAGGCTGTGCGGTCGTTGATACAAATCAGAATTAATAACTGAATGGGTCTATCAATACCCATGCTACGTCAATCTTTAAAGACCCAAATGTTGCAAAATAATTATCCTACCTCCATGACAAATATGTTGTTGTCCCCGCCAAACAACATCGTTTTGTGTGTAAAACTCATTACATTAACTGCTTGATAAACGAATTAGGTAGTGACAATTTACTTGGAAACTCAATATAGACCCTCACGACACTTACCAAAGAGGAAATCCTGGATAATCATAGGTCTGTTCTTAGTTCCTTTGGAATTCAACCAAAGATGAAGAACTGGATCTTCCATCACTGCAATTGGATACCTAAACTACATAAATGTCCTTACAAACAACGGTATATTGCTGGGTCTTCGAAGTGCTCCAGGAACCCTCTTTCTAAATTATTAACATCTATTTTATCAGCAATCAGAACGTGGCTTTAAAGTTATTGTGAAACGGCCTATTCTACATGTTATAGAGGTGGCGTGAATCAGATGTGGATACTAAAAAATCCCAAAGATCTTTTAGAGTACCTACAATCTAACTCTCTTTCATCTTGCAATAGTATTAAAACATTTGACTTTTCTACACTTTACACAAGTATTCCACAACCCAAATTAAAAGACAAATTGAAAGAGTTGGTATTGCTTTGTTTCATAAAAAAATGGCCAACGTAGATACAAGTATCTTGTCTTAGGGAGAGAGAAATCCTACTTTGTAAAGGATCACTCTGATTCCAACAAAAAATTCTCTGAAACTGACATTACCAAGCTCGATTTTTTGATTGACAACACATTTGTTACGTTCGGAGCTAGGACGGACTTTTCAACAGACTGTCGGTATTCCAATGGGAAACATCCGTGCCCCTCTTCTTGCAGACTTGTTTCTTTATTATTAAGGAACTTCATAGGAAGAAAGATTAGAAAAGAGAGGGACGAAATATACCAGAGTCAGCAATATCCGTTAACTTTACTTTTCGCTATATAGATGATGTTCTCTCACTACGTAATTCAAAATTTGGTGACAATGTTGAACGCATCTATCGATTCGAACTATCGGTTGTACTTTGTAAATACAACTGTTTCTCAAACCACGCCTCTTTTGGGGAAATTTAGAATATTCATAAAAAAAATAATTTTGTTTACATACTGGTTCCCAGTTAAAATCTTTGTGTTCCATCTCATAGAGATAGAACTTGGGCCAGTAAACATACTAGTTGTATGTACGTATTGTTTATATTGAAATCTGTGATAACCTTTTATTCGAGGTACAGGGGTTGTTAAGAAAATTAGTGTTAGTTTAAACTGTGAGAAGTTCAGGGCATATAAACGTTGAAAATATGCCGCACTGCCCTATATTTTGACATTTGTAAAAAAAATGTAGTGTATAGGTACTTTCAATTCTAGGATACGATTTTATGTCAAAACTTTATAGTAAGAGTGGTACAGTTTTAGCCGTAAAAGAAGTTCCTATGGGAAATTCCATTGTCAATATTTACAGAAATGCCACCTTTACTCTATTTCTAGAGATAAAATATACAACAGAGACAGTCAAGTCGGCCTCATATCTTGACTTACATCTAGAAATTGACAATGAGGGTCAATTGAAAACAAAACTTTACGACAAAAGAGATGATTTCAGCTTTCCAATTGTGAACTTTCCATTTCTAAGTAGCAACATACCAGCAGCACCTGCATACGGGGTATATATCTACCAATTAATACGATAGTCCCGTGCTTGTATTTCCTATCATGATTTCTTTGATAGAGGAATGCTGCTCACAAGGCAGCTTTTCAACCAAGAGTTCTATATGGTGAAGTTGAAATCATCCCTTCGTAAATTTTATGGACGCCATCACTAGTTGATATCGGATATAGTTCTTTCGTTGTATTTACAATCCCCTTCCCTTTCATGCATGTTACCTACCGAATTAGACTATTTACTGGATTTGCTATAACATGAGCAACACGACGGGTGACACATGTGGAGCAGGATCTGCTGACCCTTCCGGAGCACATGAGATCACCCCCAGTTGTTGTTAGGGATTCCTGTTGCTGCTTATTCTTTAGTTTTCTATGTTGTGTCATATGTACTGTTGTTTGTCTGTTTGTCTTTTCATTTTTAGCCATGGCGTTGTCAGTTTATTTTCGAGGTATGACTTTGACTGTCCCTCTGGTATCTTTCGCCCCTTTTTAAGATTCACATTAGCGAACAAAACACATTGTTTCTTTATGTCAGTGACGTAATATACATTTCTTGAATCACCAATAATCCAAATATAAGGTATTTGGAAATAATTGTCTCGATACTGTTAAATAAAAATTGTATTTAAAAAGAAGTCCGTAAATTACCAGTTTATCGTGCTTCATATTAGTTGACCTTCCTTCATATCATATTCTATTATACCAGGATACCAGTTTAGTGGAGGTACGTTCTCAAAACATACCTAAGCCGCCACATTCTCCATGTGCCAACACTAGTCAGAAGCCTGGTATTCAGTGGACTTTTATAGATGAACATGCGGTATGGATTGTACTCATTTTAGAAGGCCCTTCGGTTACCTGTAGTTGTTAATTTCTGTGTCATTTGATCTATTGAGTTGTCTCATTGGCAGTCATACCATATCTTGTTTTTATATTGATTATAATTTTTCGGTATATTTTGGTAATTCAGCTCTTCACGTATTTCCATACTTATCTGGATTTGAGCGTTCTGGATGAAGGCAGATCCATAAAAGCGATTCGAACGCACAATTCTATTTTTTTTTATACATGCATTCAGAAATGAGTTTCGGAACACCAACGAACCTTAGAACATATGGGCATTCTGCATGAAAGTGTCCAGCTACAATCAATTCCCATCTATTGTTAATGTTTAGATTATTGTCAACATAATGCTTCATGAAATATTTGCCACTGGACTTGTGAGCTATTATATTATATTATTCACAAAGTTACGAAACAAAAACATTCTGTCACGTTATGCGCACTTCTTGGATCACTAATGATATTTAGATACTGTATTTGACTTTTTGAATCACCAATCAAAAAGGTTAAACGTATTTTGTGATTGATTATCTCGATATTACTAAATCAAAATCGGATTCGAAATAAAATACAAAAAAAAATAATCCCAAAGTTTAGATATAGTTTCATATGAGACAATATGACCTATGGAAATATTCAGTATTTGTGACACATGTTGTTTGTAAAAGGGTGTAAAACGTAGTTGAGAGACACGTTGTTTCTATTCTGTAAGACTCCCACACTGGTAGACAAACTGCTCTTCTCTTTCTCATCACGTTACCAACGTTATTTGAATTTTCCGATAACTTCACACCTGAAAGTATTATACAGTATATCACACCTGGATCTACCCGAGACACACATATCATCCCACAAAACTCTGTCTTTAAGGCAGTCATATCTTCCAAAAGACATTCACTTGTATATATACCTCCCAAGTTTCCGGTATGTATATATCTTTGGCTTTCAGGCTTCTGATTTTGCGCGTACTTATTGAGAGTAAATCTTGAAAAGTTTTTCGGACTTTAGGCATATTGTTTAACGAAGATATTTGAGCAGACGAGATATTTCTACGATTCCAATCTTGTTTCTGGTAAGTATTTCGTTAAGATAATTAACTGGCATTATAGTTCAATAAATATCTTAAATTCTATACTTTGTAACAGTGAAAATATGTTTAAGGTATTTAGATATCTAGGTTGACAATGTTTATATTAAATATAAGAGTTTTTTGTTCCATGTTGAAGGCCTCGCTGTGACTTTGAGACGAAGAACAGAAATATATGTGTTGTTCCTTGCGTTACGATCCAGAGAAAAAGGATAGAACCGAATCTTCTTGGTTTGTGAACAATGTTAATATGACTTACATTATTGGAATTGTTATTCTGAATAATAGAATTTGTTTCGACTACTTAATTGAAACTAACCTTCTTGGGAAATATGTGTGCACATCAATAGTTCTAGGAACTGAATATATCTATCCCCACATATTCGTTTGACCATCTGCATGCTACTATACTGATCTTGTTGAGTAACTCTGTATAAACATCTCTGAAAAAAGTGTGACCTTAAAATGTTACTTATATCCTATAAATTAACGTTTTTAAGGGTAGGACTATCTAAACTTTTCTCATATAAAAATATATCAGGATCTACTAGTTCTGAAGGATAGAATTGTCCAAAACTTCTCTAGATTATACTTTCCAGAATCTAAAATGGAAGAATTGCCAAATTTTTCAAGTTTTACTGCTTTAACATTTTGTATGGAACGTATCTGAGCGTGTTTCCCGGAAAACATGTAATTTATAGTCAGGCCCTTGAAGTGTTCAGTTTCAATCTTTTATATGAATCTGGTTATATAATTTTCTTATGTGAGTATGAAGCAGGAGACCCTTACTGAAGTTGTGTTCACTTAATTCATTTTGAAATTTATTCCAGGTCATATGGACATTAATTTCATAAATGGTCTTCAAATAAACTTTAAACTAAATTATTTAGACTAAACAATTTCAAATCATCCCATTCTAATTCATCCCCGAGACAGAAAAAAACCTCTTAAAATATAAAATACCCTGAACAACAAAAGCACCCAATAAACACTTAAACAAAATAACACCATATATTTGTTTAGACAGTTACTATAGATTGCCGTTTTAAGCATTACCTCCTTGCACTATTCCATTCAAAATACTCCAATATACATTTTTCATCATAAGCCTTAAAGTATTATTACCTGTAGTTGTCCTGTTGTCTTGACCATTTTGGTATTTGTGTATTTATACATCAGACAAATATCGTGTGGTTGCTTCATCACTACTACTTTTAAGTCCTAAATAAAAGATTATACATATGGATACATAATGGTATGAAGCATACATGGTTGTAACTATATTTTTTATATTATTATTTTTATTACTGCTTATATCAAACAAAGGCAAATATTGTAGTTATTGGGTTTTATTGTCGTCAAACAAGAAACTTCTTTACATAGCTGGTGAAAAAGTATCAAGTTTTTTGTATTCGGTTGTAAAGATATGTTAATTAACTTCAATTAAAGCAGGTTGAATGATTAAAATAATTAAAAAAAATTAGATTAAATATACATGTTTTAAGGGGAGACAACACTGTAAACAGTCTGGGTTTTTTTTGCAGGTGAAAATTGAAAACTTATTTGCAGCCACTGTAGCTCTTTTCGGAGCAGACGAACGTACCCTGAAGCCTGAATTTTTTGAAAGACCAGGTAAAAATCTATGAATCCATACAATTTTGATTATGAAAAATGTGCAGGTATCATGTCTTCAGGGGTGTGCACATGACCTGATTTAAGTTTTTTTAAGCTTAAATTAGGCAATGTTTTTCCCAGTTTCTCTGGATAAATTTTTTTTATACTATTAAAAGTACACTTTTTTTATTCCATTATAAACTAGAGAACATTCGGATTCCAGTGATATCTAGTTTTATATAAGTATCTTAATTAATCAGTCCACCACTAAGGGTCACTTATACATGGTCCCTCAAAATATGACGTCATAGAAAAAACTGTTGATTGCACCCTAAAAATAATGAACTGAATTCAAAACGGAAATTCCCTAATCAAATTCGCAAAATCAAAAGCTCAAACACATCAAACGAATAGCAACTGTCATATAATACAGTTATTGGCTTTCGAACGTCTTGGTTTGAACGTTTCATATGAAGGTAAAGCCAGAAATGCACCAAATTTATAAGGAATATGGATTCCTTTACTGAATATTGCATCAATTTTTCTTGAGACTAGAGCTCATATTGTCAATTTTTACTAAATCTTTCACCTACTAGTACTTATGATGGGACTGATGCCCATGTCAAAACTTGCTGAATATTTGACCTAGTTCTCCATATTATTAATACTTACTAGAAATCTGTTAGTCCTGACTCTAAAGCCTACATTGTCAATGCTTACTGGATATAAAATCTGTTATACTCCAATGACTAAAGATTCTATTGTCAAAACTTACCAAATCTTTGATGTGATAAATGGTCTGATGGTCACCGGTATTGGTTGTCAATTCATCTACTTGTAATTTATCATCGTCATGTACAGTTGTGGTCAATAGGTTGGAATTTCCTGTCATTTTTTCATTACCATGTATAATCTAAAACAAAAGTTATTCTTCAATAGTTCTTTGTTAGTAATTTTTTGATACAGTTGATAGATGCTGGAAAAGGCAAGAGGATTCTAGAATATGAAGCCGTCGGTGTATAATAATAAAGCTCGTCGAAGTGATGATACCGACAAACAGTTAAACGGACATCAGTATAGGAGCAGTAGACCATCTCTCGATCAGCGGTTCCAAATGGCAAAGCAGAGCTAATCAGAGTGAATTATAGATACTTCAAAGATGTCAAGTAGCGCTCAAACCATCTTTGCTAGCTAATGGCTAAATTTGGGCTTGCCAAGGAGCACACAAACTTGTTTTGAGGACATTGATGGTAGTAAAATGGCTTGTAAAAGAGGGACGAAAGATACCAGAGGGACAGTCAAACTCATAAATCGACAATAATAACATTAACGGTACAAATTTTTCTGCACCAGATGCGCATTTCGATAATACATGTCTCTTCAGTGATACTGACAACGCCATGGCTAAAAATAAAAAAGACAAACAGACAAACAATAGTACACATGACACAACATAGAAAACCAAAGAATAAGCAACACGAACCCCACCAAAAACTACAGTTGAACTGTTTGTTTATTTAACGAAAAGTCGACTAGAAATCATTTCCTATATGTATGCAATCACATGTACAACAAAGTGATAAGACATCTGATTTAAAAGAGGCTGACAATAAGAAGAAATCATAGTCTACAGAATTTTAATTTCTACAGGAAAATTATGTAGCATTCTTAACGAAGGTTAACGAAAAATCGGGTATAGTTTTTGACGGTCAACTTGGTTGCTTTCCAATCACAAATAAAATAGATAACAGAGGAAAGCGACAGAAACAACCCTATAATAGACCTTTGCTACGTCACATTGAAACAAAATTCAAAACCACAATATAAATTTGTAGTGCAATGCACAGTGTAGATATTATTCTGTACGCTATCCGGAAGTCGCGATTTTCGAAGCGATGATTTCCAACTGGCTAACAGGACGGTTTTGCCTACGGTAACTTTTCTCATCATTTGTTTACTCCTATATCTACAAAGTGCTTTGAACATCTTCAAGGTATATATAGCATCATACATATATATATATGAGTAACTGTAACAAAAACATGCATTAGAATATAAAATATACGTGTGCATCACATCAACTTGGTAGAAAAAAGTGAAATCGATGGACAATTTTGCTCTCGTAGTACAATGCAAATAATCTTTTATTGCAAATATTTGCATCAGTTTACAGTTAAATATATACTGTTTCAATATTCTTTTCGTATTTAAGTAGAATATTCGTATTTCCCATAAAAAATATGTTTTCCTTGAGGATCCCAAAATAAATTACTGTACGATCAGTCTAGAACTGACTGTATTCTAGAAGCGATTTCAGATTTTTTGACTGTATGACCAGTCGTGATTTTGAAGAAAAAACAACAGCAATTTGAAGGTATATACGTGTATATGTGATATAATGAACTATCCATGAAACTATAACGTGTAATTACTTTCATCAGACAATACAAATATATTTCTGATTAATTTTTTAGACGGCAAAATAATTGTATTTTTGTTCCATCAGTCTTATTTAAAATCAAATGCCTAAAAAGTAATACATGATTTGCTTGTGGACTTTGTAATAGTGTAGCGTTACAGTTATCTGTTTAGCTATTACATTTTTAAAGATTATTTACACCGTCTGCCGTTGACCAATTGATGATAACATAAATCAAGCTTGTCTTTTAAAATAAAAAAAAATGGATAAAGACAGCTTTGCGTAGGGGGATAATTCATGTGATATAATTTTGGTAAGTTTACAGAAATAGAAGGTCCATATGCAATAATGCATTAATCGAGTAAAAATGGAGCAATTTCAGAAAACTTTAATGATTGGTTTAGGAGGTGTTGGAAATACCTGATGGGTGCCCACATATAATGTAATGTTCAAGTCCGTATCTTATGTAAAGTAACCTCATAAAAGATTTTTACTAAAATTCGAAATAGACGGTACACAATACAATCATTATCATTTATGATAAGGAATCCGAATAAGATTAATTAATAGTTATATCAGTGACGGATTACAAAAAAAGGGATCCGACAGTTTGAAACCCTTTTTTAACTATCAATTCATTTGTATGGGAACATATATTTGGAATCCCCTTTTCTCCTGGATTGGACCCCTCTCCATTTAAAAATGGCCGGAACCCCCAATGTATATTAAGTGGTTTATGAGGAGATGCGCTTACAAAACCGGCGAAACATATTGTACCGGTCCAACGGACGAACGGAAATACGGACTTCTTTATCACTATAACCCCCCACTTGACAAAGTGGTGTACAATTGAGTGTCAAAAAGACAGTTTTCTCGTTTGAATTGTTTTACATTGTCTTATCGGGGCCTTTCATAGCTTACTATGCGGTATGGGCTTTGCTCATTGTTGAAGACCGTACGATGACCTATAGTTGTTAATGTCTGTGTCATTTTGGTCTTTTGTGGATAGTTGTCTCATTGGCAATCATACCACATCTTTTTTATATAGCTCTACATCTTAAACAAAATGAAGGAACTGTGATCAATTATAGGCTACAGTACGGCCTCGTATGTGTGTAAATACATGCATTTTTATATAACAACTAAATATGTGTGTTTGTACAATTTTAAGTATAACGGAGGACATTTTTGAAACTTATATACTAGTATACATCAAACCTTCCTCTTATTTTAGCAACATTTAAACATCCTTATACTTAATGTAGTAAGTCGAGTACACCCTATCAAGCAAAAACATGTTTCACAAGTTTTCAGGATGTGAATGTATTGAAATATATTTGTGTTATTTAGAAAAATGCCACCTTCTAATGTATCGTAAATAACTTTGAAATCACCACTAGAATACAGTGACATAAAGACTGATCATACAGTTTTAAAATAAACAAGCGAGACTGATCGTAAAGTGAGAAATTCAAACAAGTGTAATTTTCTTATTTCTGGCTTCAAAGATCTGGTTGAAACTTTTACCACCACTTCAAATATACTTCATTGAGTTAATTAAGTCTGGTTTTTACGTTAATTTGTACACTAAGAGGGCAAAAAGATTGTTTTGAGGTTCGCCGACTGATTTTTCTTAGTGATGCACTTGAAAATCTCTTGATTGAGGCAAAGACACGAATATTGAATGTGCGGAATTTAATTCTAAACCATTTGAGAATATCGATATCGGCTGAATTAATCATTAAGCAATGTACAGATGATCAACTTACCGTTTAATTCAGTATACCCATCAAATTTAAAATGTGATCCAAAAAGTTCTCGCTTCGAAAATCGCGACTTCCGGATAGCGTACAGAATAGTATCTACACTGTGCAATGCATTTTATAACAATTGTTGGAATGAACTAAAATACAGTTTGTTAGATGAAGAAGTATTTTCTTCTTCGTGATTGGAATACTTATTCGTTTGAGATATATGACAACATATGGAGAACAGTGTTGACACTGGATTAGGAATCACGCGATTGCTCTAAAGATGATAATTATACACGGAGTAGTAGTAAAATAAGACTGACAATAACGCAAGAAGATACTTCGATGAATGGTTATGATCTGTCCCCTAAAAAAAAAATTGACAAGCTCTATGCGTTTCCCTCAGTTTAAGTTTGTAACCCGGATTTTTTGCTCTATCGATTTATGAGCTTCGAACAGCAGCATACTACTGTTGCCTTTATCTAGCAAGACCTCGAATGAATTCAACTTGGGGAATAATGTATGCCGATTATTTAATGCAGATATCATACTGTATAAGGAAACATACATGGATTTATTTGTTTCATTTATATAGGTATCAAAGTTGAGGTAACGAATGATAATGGTGACGTTTGTCACATTGGCGAGAAAAGATAAAGACTGATGCACAGTTACCTAAATATATAGACAAGTTGTTTTTTGATGAAAAGAAGTTAATTACACAAGAACAGACCGACCTAGTTTGGATTATGTTATCACATGATGAAATACTTATCAAAGAACCCCCGAGAAGAGTATCCTTACTTCAGAGGCATATTTTAAAAAGTAAAGTAGAGTAACTATAACCGAATAATTTAGTCTTTCCTCGTTATCGATCTCTCTTACTTGTGAGGTAAATGAAGTAATAGTAGATCAGTGTAATATAACGACTGGATTTTTCGGGTTAGAGCATTAGAGTCCACTACCAACGTCTTACACCAAAAAAAAATCATAATTGCGGATATGTGTAGATTACCGAAAATTAAACGAAAAGATCATAAAAGATGTGTATCCGATACCGAGGATTCAAAATGCGTAGATCTCATTGATTTATATCAGTTGACTTATGTATTGATTATCAATCAAACTCTATCTAGTAACAAGGAACAGAGTGCGTTTATAACCTCAAATAGTTGACTTTTGGTTATGCATCAAACCATTCGGGACTCTGTAATGTCGTTTGTGTAGGTGCTATTTAACATTTTCAAACGAGACTTTCAATTGATCGACAGGGGTAATTGTAATAATTTTATCAGAGTAAGTCTTTGGAATACTTATAACTGATCTTAACTGTTTTTCTTGAATTGAGTTGAAGACAAGTATTAGGTGGACAGAAGCATTGAAATCGAAGGAGTACACAAATACTACTCAACAAAAGTAATGATACACAACTTTGAACTCAAATTTATCATAAAATATAATAAATAGGAAAAACTGTCAAATTATCTAATGAAAAACATTCCATTTGCAAATGCATATGATTAAATAATCTGATCAAATTAGAAAATATCGTGTTAATTAACAAAGGGGTCAAACTTATTTTGCGGAAAATGATGACTTAATTTTGAAGATGAAAATTAAGTATTCAAATATCTACACAGGCATTAAAAATTTTACGCAGCGTTTAAAGTTTAAAGTTCGTTTACTACTGATTTTTCATTTTTGGTTGAAAAAACGATTTTTGAAATAATCGCGCTTTTGCCTTGAATTAATGGTTTTCATTAGTGAATGACACTGCAAATCTTAAACCAATTGGGCAATTATTAACCTTGGCACAGTGTAACCATTTTCATCATATACCGAAAATACATTGCTTGTATCGTTTCGTTTGTTGACTAGTATATGATTTGAGAAAAACTTAATCATGTCTCACCGATAATTCATCTTCTCCACTTTCAGAGCTACTACTATCATCAAAATCATCACCATTAAGTTTATGTATGAAAATAATCAGGTATGTGAGTAAAATTCTTCCTTTCATTTTTGTATAATGGACCTGCAAAAAAAATCTAATGTATAAAATGGAAAATCTAAACAAAAGAGCAGATATAATGATAACCCTTATATGGTCTATTTTTAATAAAACACTTCAATTCTTCCAGATTAATGTACATTTAAAGGAAAATTGATATGATGATCTATACTTATTTATATATACTGTAGAGGCGCCATCCTTGTTGTCGGTGTAATAAATATGTCAAAATTGATAAGAACAAAATAATCATTATACGCATGAAAAATAATCAATACAAAAAAATCAATTTTATTGATGTGTACATTGTCAACATCTTAGCATTACAATATGAAAAATAAAAGTGAACAAGAACAAACAGTGACGGAAATCATGACAATATAACATAAGGCAACTACTGACGAAAATCATGACAATATTAAATAAGGCTACTACTGACGAAAATCATTACAATATTAAATAAGGCTACTACTGACGAAAATCATTACAATATTAAATAAGGCAACTACTGACGAACATGATTTAGATATAACATAAGGCAACTACTGACGAACATGATTTAGATATAACATAAGGCAACTACTGACGAACATGATTTAGATATAACATAAGGCAACAACTGACGAACATGATTTAGATACAACAAAAGGCAACTACTGACGAACATGATTTAGATATAACATAAGGCAACTACTGACGAAAATGATTTAGATATAACATAAGGCAACTACTGACGAACATGATTTAGATATAACATAAGGCAACTACTGACGAACATGATTTAGATATAACATAAGGCAACTACTGACGAACATGATTTAGATATAACATAAGGCAACTACTGACGAACATGATTTAGATATAACATAAGGCAACTACTGACGAACATGATTTAGATATAACATAAGGCAACTACTGACGAACATGATTAAGATATAACATAAGGCAACTACTGACGAACATGATTTAGATATAACATAAGGCAACTACTGACGAACATGATTTAGATATAACAAAAGGCAACTACTGACGAACATGATTTAGATATAACATAAGGCAACTACTGACGAACATGATTTAGATATAACATAAGGCAACTACTGACGAACATGATTTAGATATAACAAAAGGCAACTACTGACGAACATGATTTAGATATAACATAAGGCAACTACTGACGAACATGATTTATATATAACAACAGGCAACTACTGACGAACATGATTTAGATATAACATAAGGCAACTACTGACGAACATGATTTAGATATAACATAAGGCAACTACTGACGAACATGATTTAGATATAACATAAGGCAACTACTGACGAACATGATTTAGATATAACAAAAGGCAACTACTGACGAAATTATTTAGATATAACATAACGCAACTACTGACGAACATGATTTAGATATAACATAACGCAAATACTGACGAACATGATTTAGATATAACATAACGCAACTACTGACGAAATTATTTAGATGTAACATAACGCAACTACTGACGAACATGATTAAGATATAACATAACGCAACTACTGACGAACATGATTTAGATATAACATAACGCAACTACTGACGAACATGATTTAGATATAACATAACGCAACTACTGACGAACATGATTTAGATATAACATAAGGCAACTACTGACGAACATGATTTAGATATAACAAAAGGCAACTACTGACGAACATGATTTAGATATAACATAACGCAACTACTGACGAACATGATTTAGATATAACAAAAGGCAACTACTGACGAACATGATTTAGATATAACATAACGCAACTACTGACGAACATGATTTAGATATAACATAACGCAACTACTGACGAACATGATTTAGATATAACATAACGCAACTACTGACGAACATGATTTAGATATAACATAACGCAACTACTGACGAACATGATTTAGATATAACATAACGCAACTACTGACGAACATGATTTAGATATAACATAACGCAACTACTGACGAACATGATTTAGATATAACATAACGCAACTACTGACGAACATGATTTAGATATAACATAACGCAACTACTGACGAACATGATTTAGATATAACATAACGCAAATACTGACGAACATGATTTAGATATAACATAACGCAACTACTGACGAACATGATTTAGATATAACATAAGGCAACTACTGACGAAAATAATTTACATATGACACAAGGCAATCACTGACGAAAATCATTTACATATGACACAAGGCAATCACTGACGAAAATCATTATGATTTGTTCCTTCTCCTAAGACTTGTAATGTCGCTATCTGCAATGAACAGCAGTCGTCGAATTAGAGTACGTGAAGATAAGTATTTAACAGAAGTTAATTGAAACTTATTCCTTATAAGTTAAATAAAATAAAAGATTTTCTTAATAAAATGTAGTCTATGTACGAAAATCATTTAGATATTACATAAGGCAACCACTAACAAAAAGTCATTACGATTTTTCTGGTTAAATCTAGATCAGTGGACAACGGGAGGTCTAACAGAACAGACAATGATGACCCCAGGAAAAACACCCAACTATAAACAAAAATGGTATACAATTCTACAAAACCACAAGTATAATCATGTTTGGTTTGAACTTTTCATGAACATGGTTCATTTAAATGATCCAAATTCTGAAATATCTATGAAGAAATTTCATAAAATGGATTTTTAACATTGTCATTTCTAGTTCATGGTTTTGAGTTACTAAATACCGGTGGTCGAAAATTTGTCTACTGCTTAAATAAAGTCATCATAGAAACCAGGATTAAATTCATATTTACTCAGACGCGCGTTTCGTCTACTAAAGACTCATCAGTGACGCTCGAATCCAACAAAAAAAAGAGAACGAAGTTGAAAAGCATTGAGGACCAAAATTCCTAAAAGTTTTATCAAATACAACTAAGGTATTCTATTCCTTAGGTATAAAAGTCTTAGTATTTCAAGAATTCAAAAGTTTTTTTAAACATTTAATTTAAAAATATGACCACAAAAGTGCTGACTACTCGGCTGGTGATGCCTTCGGGGAATTAAAACTCCACCAGCAGTGGCATCGACCCAGTGGTTGCATATAAACTCATCCATCATAGATATCAGAATTTTATTTTATATTTACGCCAGATGCGCGTTTTGTCTACAAAAGACTCATCAGTGACGCTCGAATCCAACAAAGTTAAAAAGGCCAAAGTACGAAGTTGACGATCAGTGAGGATCAAAATATTTCTTAAAAGTTTTGCCAAATACAGCTAAGGTGGTATATTCCTGAGGTAAAAAAGCCTAAGTATTTCAAGAATTCAAAAGTGTTGTAAACAGTTAATTTATAAATATGACCATATCAATCATAATTAATCTGAATCAGGGTTTTCATTTCTAAACTAATTCTTTCATATTTCTCTGCATTCTTTGATTATAATTTTCCAATTATGATTATCTATACTGTAGCACCCATTTTTTATCTGTTATTTTTGGTCGATTTCTCCCTTTTCTATATTTTTTTGGGTGCCTTTCTCTTTATTCTTTATTTTTTATTCAAATCTTTATTTCTTGTGTCCACATTTTTCTACTCGGTAAACCCCGTCGAGACCTTCTCCATTTGAAAAAGCAATTTTGTTTGATGCAAGTGGCAATTTTATTCAAGTGGCATTGGATACAAATATAAAATGTCAAAATACGAAAGCAGAATGATAATGAAGAACTGAAAATAACTGTAGAATATAAAATATGAAAACTAATAATATTTAAATTATATTACGTCTTTAGGAACACGAGGACAGTGTTATATACCTAACTTTCAAATTATCTAGTGCTCCGAACCCTTAATGGCTTGAAAAACGAATTACATTGTAGTTAATTAATTTGTGTTTTGAAACTTCTTCATCCGACAAACTAATTTTTAATAACACATTGACTTTGAAAAAAAATCATCCCCAACCTACAGTGATGCCTATATATTAATTTTAAAAAACTAAATAAATACATTAGAAACAAAATAAAGTATCTTTACTACTTCGGGTAATAACCTAGCATTCTAATAGTGGGATCGACCTGCTGGTAAAAAATCAAAAGAGTTATTACCCTGAGTGTCTCTGTATTTACGAAGGAAGATATCAACATGATGTAACATCCATGAGGAGTTCACTTCCACATCGTGCCACGAATAATAAACTACTAAAACAATGCCTCAGCTATATTATTTATTTATTTTTTAAAACATCTATAAATTGATATTTTTACCCAGAAAATTTAGAAACATTTTAAAATAAACTTTAGAAAAAATATTTAGATCTACTTACATATGGTTACATCGATCTTTACAGGGTTTATTAAATGAAACTAAAGTTGTCGATCAGTCATCTATTTAATACTGAAATAATTAGAGAATTTACAATCAATAATTACCTATTATGATGACATTATGATGCATTATAACTTTGATACCTGTTATTTGTATCAAAGACTATTTAAAGATGTATCGGTATAATAAATAAAAACATGTAAATTATAGCCTACTGAACTACTTTTTACGTCTTTTCATTACATTCGTTTTACTAAAATAGTCATATATCCACTAGAATTGTTACACAATATGTTTTCGATGCCACTGCTGTTGGAATTTTAATCCCCCGAGGGTATCACCAGCCCATTAGTCAGCACTTCTGTGCTGAAATGAATTATTATTGATATGTCATATCTATATAAAAACTGTTTACAAAACTTTTCAATTTTTGAAATACTAAGACTTTAATACCTTAGGAATAGAATACCTTAGCTGTATTTGACAAAACTTTTAGGAATTTGGGTCCGCAATACTCTTTAACCTCGTACTTTATTTTTTGGATTCTAGCGTCACTGATGAGTCTTTTGTAAACGAAATACAAAATTTAATACTGATATCTATGATGAGTTTATTTTTACATTTTATTATAAAAAAAAATGGATTTTCAAACTCTAAAATAAACAACATTGACGTAATATGTGATAAGTATATCAAGATAAATAAGAATTAATTATATAACTATAGCGCAACAGTACTCAAATTGCAACGAGTTCCAGTTTGCACCCATTATGCATATAAAGTGGCGGATATTTTATAGGTTTTCTTTATCAATCATCATTATGCATGCTAAATATCGAACGTGTCGAACAGCTGATATTTTCAGATCTATACATACAAAGACCGATATTGATATTCAGCCCTTTCAGTGGAGTCCGGACTCTTATTAACAGCGGCCGGTGCCCTATTGTTAGAACCCGGACCCATCATTTTTTGTAAAAAGAACCCGAGCGAAAAGAAATCATGAAAGGTGTCTTCTTAAAGGAGACGGGAGTCCATTGTGTGGAAAAAGAAACAGGTACTTGTCTATTGGAATAAATTGTTTTGTTGACCTATACGGATGTCATTTTGGTTTTGGGTTGGATAATTTCATTCTTCATTAAATAAATCCATGAAAAGGAGAACGATATACGTTTGTTTTATTCAGAACAACTGAAAACAGGTAACATAAAATATAAATCTGACATTAGCTCCTTCGTATAATTGATATTGACAGTTATGTTTATAACGTGGCAGCTGATTTCGTCATTCTTATTGATGAGGATTGTAAGTTTTCCTGCAGATAATTTGTGGTTCTCTCTGGCACTACGGCTTCCCCCACTAATATAAACTGACAGTCACTGAAATTAGCTTTTAACCCCACCAATCCATAAATAAAACCATTCCATCAAGGTCTGCTTTGGTTGTAAACTCTCCAATGTATTTAATGTTGTTTTGTTACGTTTGGGTCCTTTTTATATAAAGCATATTGTTAAAGCTAGTATTTTGTTCTTGTTTTAAAATATTGCAGGTATCCTCACAATGTGCTCACTAGCTCCAAAATAAACGTGATTCTCGTATGATAATGTTGGATTTTTGTTATTTCATATAGGTTATTTTATGCCTCTGTTTCATAGTGGAGATTATTCACAAGTTTTGTTTCTATTTTTTCAACGTGCCTTTTGTTAAGTGTCTGTACTTTCTGAAGATATAGTTTTAAAATCGTTAACTAACTGTTTATACATACTAAGTAGTAGTTTAACTCATTGAACTTAAAAACAGAAGAAGAAAAAAACAGAAATATAATGATAAAAACCAGAAATATAATGATAAAAAACAGCCATGTACAAGTGTGAATAGAAAGACATAAGTTTGATCAGTCAAAGACGAAATATTCAAAATGACTCAATCAGCTTTTGTTTAGTTTCCTGGTTCAAAGTTTTTGTTCATCTTTTTTGTTTTAAAAACAATATTTACATTGT
The DNA here is from genome assembly GCF_963676685.1 of Mytilus edulis. Taxonomy (NCBI): domain Eukaryota; kingdom Metazoa; phylum Mollusca; class Bivalvia; order Mytilida; family Mytilidae; genus Mytilus; species Mytilus edulis. Next base: position 96,946,571 of record NC_092348.1, read on the forward strand.
AAAGTTACCGCAATAATAACACCAGCAGATACATCAAAGATGTCATCAACAAAATGCTTAACCTTTTTTTTTGATTTACCTAATATACTAGTCAAAAAAAGAAACGATACACAAGTTTGAACTCCAATTTATCATAAAATATAAAAAAAACATAGGAAAAACTGTTCAATTATCCAATGAAAAACATTCATTTACAAGGCAAATGCATTATATGTAGAATAGAATCTGTCCAAATTGGAAAATAAGAAAAATATCGAGTTAATGAACACAGGGTCAAATACAACACCTCTCAGTATACAAAAAGAAGACTACCGGATTCGACAATTGCGAACTGCGAAATCATATGGTTGCAATGAAACAGTAGATGGTATTGGTAGGTATTCTGACTAGTCCTTTCGGTGAACGTGATAAGCATTTTCATCTCTACTATTTGAAGTAGACGCAGTCATGGTCATCGTCATTATAAACCACCTTCTATCCAGACCGGATGCCTTATACAAAGGCCGTTAAATATTAATTACATAAGCACGAATCTCTACAACTATTAAAACTTCATTCTTGGTATAACTTATGTTTAGAAATAATTATTAAAAAACCTCATTCAAACCAATACAAACATTACAGCCATGTGATCATCTCGGATATTGCAAATCACAGAATTTTCAAACTAGTTCACATAAAATGTTTCCTTCGCCAACAAAGGTATTGATGCCATAAACTTGGGCAAGATCCTTCATCATAAGTCAGTTCACTCGAAAATATCTCCTTATTTTAAAGATCAGTCTGTACATATCATTTCTTATACCTATACCAAACTAATTGGATCTAAAAACTGCATTTACAAACACATATTGAAGCATATCAATATTGAAGACTTCAAGTCATATCATAAAGATCGTACCTGATTGTGCTAGTTCCAAATTCCGAAATAATCCGGTTGGTCGCTTTATTACTGGTGACCTTTACGTTGTCAACAACACTTTTCTGTTTAATGAGTTATCCAAAGGATGAAAATATGGTGAGTCAAAATTTATCAATTGGAAACACAACTTCAAAATACTGATGGATTCAGTCGTGCATTATGCCAGGCAATAGGATAAACACGGGAAAGAAGATGTAGTTACTCTTTACGAACGGATGAAGTCTATGATGTCGTTGATACACATAATCATTAAGAATACAGAATTGGTCTATAAATAATACCCATACTACATCAATCTTTGAAGACCGAAATGTTACAAAGCACCTCTCCTACCTGTATGACAAATATGATGTTGTCCCTGCAGATAAAGCCCTAACCAACATTGTTTTTATGTGTAAATCACATAAACATAAACTCCTTACTATGGAAAATGAATTCGGTATTGACAATTTACTTGGAAACTCAACATATAACCCCACAACACTTACCAAGAAGAAGCTCATGGATAATGATGGGGCTGTTCTGTTTCTTTGAAATTCAATCAAAGATGAAGGACTGGATCTTCCATCACGTATTGGATACATAAACTACATAAGTGTCCTTAAAACAACATTATTGTCCAGGGTCTTTCAAGTGTTCCATGAAATCTCTTTCTATATTAATAACATCAATTTAATCAGTTATCAAAGCCTGGCTTCAAAGTTATTGTGAAACTACCCAATCTAGGGGTGGCGTGATTCAGATGTGGATAATAAAAAAACTCATAGATCTTTTAGAGTACATACAAATTAATATAATCTTAGGCTTACATCTTGTAATAGCATTAAAGAAATTGACGTTTCTACACTTACAAAAGTTTTCCCCATTCCAAACCAAAAGACAAATTGATAGAGTTTGTCCTGCTTTGTTTCCTAAAAAATTACCAACGTATGTATGAACAAATAACTATTCACAAGGAGGGATAAATCGTACTTTGTAAAAAAAAAATCTTTGATCCAAACAAAAAACTCGGTGATTGATTTAGTTTTACACAACAAATTTGTTACGTTTTGAATTTACATTCCTTTTGGAACCAACTGCGCTCCACTTCTTACCGACTTTTTTCTTTATTCATATGAGGCTGACTTCATACAGGAACTTCTTAGGAAGAAAAAAAGAAGCTTGCAGTATCATTTTAACTTCACTATCCGCTATATAGTTTTGTCTTCTCTCTCATTAATTCAAAATTTGGCGACTTTGAAATTGAAATAAAGGACACAACAGAACAGTTAAGTCTGCCTCATCTGTTGACCTACATATAGAAATTTACAATGGGGGTCGGTTGAAAACAAAACTTTACAAAAAAAAGATATGGTTTCAGCTTCCCAGTAGTGAACTTTTCATTTCTATGTAGCAACATCCCAGCAGCGCATCCATATTGATTTTATATCTCCCAGTCGATACGATATTCGAGGGTTTGTATTCCTATCATGATTTCCTTAATAGAGGGTTGCTGCTCACTTATAGAATATTAAACCAGGAGTTTCAAGTGAAGTTAAAATCATCCTTTCAAAGTTTCCCGGACGGCATCACGAGTTGGTTGACCGTGACGGAATACTTTCACAGATGACAACGGACACTGAAAAATGGATCAGATAAAATTAAGAATAGAAATCTTTTTTGACAAAAATTGTCTAGCAAGGAAAACATCTATGTATAAGAAGCTGACCACCTAATAAAATTGAGAATGGAAATGGGGAATGTGTCAAAGAGACAACAACCCGCCCAAATAAAAAACAACAGCAGAGGGTCACCAACAGGTCTTCAATGTAGCGAGACATTCCCGCACCCGGAGGCGTCCTTCAGCTGGCCCCTAAACAAATTCACATTGCGATAAGACGTGTCACGGTACTTGTCTATCCCAAATTCATGTATTTGGTTTTGATGTTATATATATATGTTATATTTGTTATTCTCGTGGGATTTTGTCTATATGTGTTACATTTTAGTGTTATGTCGTTGTTCTCCTCTTATATTTAATGCGTTTCCCTCGGTTTTAGTTTGTTATCCCGATTTTGTTTTTTGTCCATGGATTTATGAGTTTTGAACAGCGGTATACTACTGTTGCCTTTATTTATATACTAGTCCAGTGATAATGAACGCCATACTAATAATGCCCATTTGGGTAAAATACAACTACTAAGTTCACGAAATTCGGGAAGGTAAATCAACAACAATGCTTCCACGTCTTGTGTGATTCAAATTACCATAAAATAAATTGGCGGATACAGTTACATAAACATACCAACACATGTCTAAACAGTAGTGACGGCCAAGCGTTTATAGATAAACTAAATGAGGCTAGTGCTGAACAACTCATCCTGTTTCCAACCGAGGGAAAGTAATACACTAGTTTCGATTACAACCCTACCAGGGCAGTTCATAGATATCCACTGACCTGATTGGTTAAGCAACCACGACATTGCCATTTATACTCTGAGATGCACAATTCCAAGAAAGACAAACAAGAGGCTCTCAAGAGCCTGAATCGCTCACCTTAATTCTTTTGGTTAAATCTCTCATCAATGATTATTTTGGCTTTTCAATTTATTTAAATGTTTTTTGGATCGTCCTATTTTCTTCAAAAGCCAAAAAAAATAATCATTTTCTCCTATGTTCTATTTTAGCCATAGGAGCTATGTTTCTTGACATACAAGGAAATAAAATATAAAATTTATACTAGATACTCTGAAACTCATTTAGCCTAAGTTTGGCTGAAATTGATACAGCAGTTTCAAAGGAAAAGATTTTTTAAAGTAAGTCAACATGATGAACAAATTGTGAAAAAAGTCTTTAAAGGGCAATAACTCCTTAAGGGGTCAATTGACAATTTTGGTCAAATTGACTTAATTGAAGATCTTACTTTGCTGAACATTATTGCTGTTTACAGTTTATTTCTATCTATAATTATATTCAAGATAATAAACAAAAACAGCAAAATTTCCTTAAAATTATCAATTCAGGGGCAGCAACCCAACAACAGGTTGTCTGATTCATCTGAAAATTTCAGGGCAGATAGATCTTGACCTGATAAACAATATTACCCAACGTCAGATTTGCTCTAAATGCTTTGGTTTTTGAGTTATAAGCCAAAAACTGCATTTGACCCCTATGTTCTATTTTTTGCAATGGCGACCATGTTTGTTGATAGATCATAACTTCGGATACAATTTACAAACTAGATACCCTAAGGAACATTCAGTTAAAGTTTGGAAGTATTTGGCCCAGTAGTTTCAGAGGAGAAGATTTTTGTAAAAGATTACTAAATTTTACGAAAAATGGTTAAAAATTGACTATAAAGGGCTATAACTCCTAAAGGGGTCAACTGACCATTTCCGTCATGTTGACTTATTTGTAAATCTTACTTGCTGTACCCTTATTTTTGACATTTTTACCTATTATGTCTGTTTGTTTTGTTCACGCATCGGTGACTATATAATGGAATTTGATGCGACTGTCATACAAGTGAGAGGTTTAGCTAGCTATAAAACCAGGTTTAATCCACCATTTTCTACATTTGAAAATGCCTGTACCAAGTCAGGAATATGACAGTTCTTGTCCATTCGTTTTTGATGCGTTTTGTTATTTGATTTTGCCATGTGATTATGGACTTTCCGAATTGATTTTCCTCTGAGTTCAGTATTTTTGTGATTTTACTTTTTATTCCTGTTTACAGTTTATCTCTATCTATAATAATATTCAAGATAATAACCAAAAACAGCAAAATTTCTTAAAAATTACCAATTCAGGGGCAGTAACCCAACAACAGGTTGTCTGATTCATCTGAAAATTTCAGGGCAGATAGATCTTGACCTGATAAACAATATTATTCCATGTCAGATTTGCTCTAAATGCTTTGGTTTTTGAGTTATCAGCCAAAAACTGCATTTGACCCCTATGTTCTATTTTTAGCAATGGCGACCATGTTTGTTGATAGATCACAACTTCTGATACAATTTACAAACTAGATACCTTAAGGAACATTCAGTTAAAGTTTGGAAGTATTTGGCCCAGTAGTTTCAGAGGAGAAGATTTTTGTAAAAGATTACTAAGATTTACGAAAAATGATTAAAAATTGACTATAAAGGGCAATAACTCCTAAAGGGGTCAACTGACCATTTCCGTCATGTTGACTTATTTGTAAATCTTACTTTGCTGAACATTATTCCTGTTTACAGTTTATCTCTATCTATAATAATATTCAAGATAATAACCAAAAACAGCAAAATTTCCTTAAAATTACCAATTCAGGGGCAGCAACCCAACAACGGGTTTTCTGATTCATCTAAAAATTTCAGGGCAGATAGATCTTGACCTGATAAACAATATTATTCCATGTCAGATTTGCTCTAAATGCTTTGGTTTTTGAGTTATCAGCCAAAAACTGCATTTGACCCCTATGTTCTATTTTTAGCAATGGCGACCATGTTTGTTGATAGATCACAACTTCTGATACAATTTACAAACTAGATACCATAAGGAACATTCAGTTAAAGTTTGGAAGTATTTGGCCCAGTAGTTTCAGAGGAGAAGATTTTTGTAAAAGATTACTAAGATTTACGAAAAATGGTTAAAAATTGATTATAAAGGGCAATAACTCCTAAAGGGGTCAACTGACCATTTCCGTCATGTTGACTTATTTGTAAATCTTACTTTGCTGAACATTATACCTGTTTACAGTTTATCTCTATCTATAATAATATTCAAGATAATAACCAAAAACAGCAAAATTTCCTTAAAATTACCAATTCAGGGGCAGCAACCCAACAACGGGTTGTCTGATTCATCTGAAAATTTCAGGGCAGATAGATCTTGACCTGATAAACAATATTACCCAACGTCAGATTTGCTCTAAATGCTTTGGTTTTTGAGTTATAAGCCAAAAACTGCATTTGACCCCTATGTTCTATTTTTAGCAATGGCGACCATGTTTGTTGACAGATCAAAACTTCGGATACAATTTATAAATAAGATACCCTAAGGAACATTCAGTTAAAGTTTGAAAGTATTTGGTCCAGTAGTTTCAGAGGAGAAGATTCTTGAAATAGTTTACGACGACAGACGACGACAGACGACGGACGACGACGGACGCCAAGTGATGGCAAAAGCTCACTTGTCCCTTCGGGACAGGTGAGCTAAAAAGACATGAAAGGACTTGCTTTCAATACGCGAAGGGTAACCACGATCAGATGAGAGAAGACACAAGGGACTTCACCAGAGACAGATACTTCAATGGGCATCAAAACAAAATGTCTGTAGAAGAAAACTGAAACAGAAAATATATACCAAAATTAATTTACAAACTAAAACAACACAAGGAAAACAGTCAATACCATAAATAGAGAACAGCATCAAGGCCATGATAAAAACGAAGAACACAACACACGGCAACTACTAGTATAAAAAAAATAACCAACAGCGTGAGAATAAACCGAAAATGGCAAGATATATGACGCACAATTGAAAGAAAATTGAAACAGAACACAACTACGTCACCACCTTAATATGCGATAAAAAACAGGATTCTAAGCCATTTTGGAAGTATTCTTACAACAAGAATGCAGACCAACATGCCGGGAATACCACCACTTGGAAAAGATACTTAAATGCGTCGAAAGTGATCGGTCCTGGTGGTATACACCCAGGGGTACTGAAAGAATTAGCAGAGGTAATGGCTAATTTTTTTCAACCATACACCAATAGAGGAACCATCCCAGATGAAGCAAAAGTGTTAATATATACCCATTATTCAAGAAGAACTACAGAACCATCCCCAAGTAATTACAGACCAGTATCTCTAACATGCATCTCTACTTGAACATGTCATTTGCTCAGAACTTATTCAGCATTTTGAAGATCACAACATCCAAAATATTCGACAAAATGCATTTAGAAGATGTGAAACATAACCAATCAACGTCCGACACAACTGGTCAACTGCCATTGACAACAGAAAACAAACTGACATATTTGATTTGTATTTAAAAAAACATTTGACACCGTAGCGCACAGCTATTAAAAAGTAAACCTAAAAAAAATTGATGTGCCGCATAACATCTTGAATTGGTCGGTTAACGCCTTCTTATATACAAGAACTCAGTGCATGGTAGTGAACAGGATTAAACCGAGATATCACTAGTACTAATACCACACAACGGTTCTCGGAACCATCCAATTTCTAAGCCATATCCACGACATAGTAGAAAGTGTAACATCGAAAATAATATTGTTCTCTGACAACTGTGTATGCTACAGAGGAATAAAAAATGAAGATGACTGTGCAATACTACAAAAAGATAGCGATGCTACTAATTTTGTTATATTATTTCAACCAATTTAATGCAACATGATGACATTGAGTCAAAAGAAGAAAACAATACCATTTGAATACACTCTGAAAATACGGAACTCTCTTTTTTATAACATCTATCAAATATCTAGAAGTAAACATCACAAATGACCTACACTAAGGAAAGTACATGGGGATATATCCAACCAATCTTCTTATTTTAAGATTACTAAAAAGAAACCGCTCATTATGTCCAGTTGAAGTTGGAAGTTGTACTCTTGGAATATAAAGGACTGATACCATCTGTTTTAGAATATGCAAGCACTGCCTGGGACCAACATCAAATATACCAAGACCAGCTGGACAGAAAAGAGCGGTTAGGTTTCTAACATGAAACTACAACTACCAACCAGGAAGTATGACTGCAATTTTAGACCAGCTGTAATTACATCACTAAAAGAAGGCTGAACACAAGACAGTCTCTTCGTGTTATGCAAAAGTATACATGGTCAAGCAAACTTACAATCTAACCAACTGAAAAAAAACACCATTGAAGGAAAAGGACCTAAATAGCTATCAAAGGTACCAGGATTATAATTTAGTACGCCAGACGCTCATATCAAAATATTTATAAAGCCAAACAAGTACAAAGTTAAAGAGGATTGAGGATAAAAAATTCCAAAAATTTGTGCCAAACACGGCTTAGGTAATTTATGCCTGTCACGATCCAGATGTATTTTATAGAGTTATTCACATATTTATTTAGTCGAGCTTGTATATAGATAACGATTGTGAAATTGTCGTCATGATCAGAGAATTGCACTTGCAGTCTTTGCGCAGGACGCCTATTGTTCACGGTTTATTTTATACATAGTTTTAACATACGCTTTTATGTATATATGTACGTTTGGCCTAAGTTTGGTTCACCTGTGTTTAAACGCACACTGATTAGGCTTGGCCTATTTACACACCTGTTGACTATTTTTAAATAGTGGTCAATCGAGTTCTTCGGACAAGTTTGGCTATTTTTAAACAGTGGTCAGATGATTTCTTTGGACACGTTGTCATTTCATTTCTGCTTGGGATTGTCGTGTGGAAGGATGCCACACTCGTTAGAGCATTTCATATTTGTTAGCTAAATTTAACCTACAATGGTTCTACTGTATATAGTGCATCAATTCCGAGGTAAGTGTTTTATTCTTACATATATTTATATATACTTTTCTGTATGTTACTTTGTTTATCAAATTTCCGAAACTTTCAGACTTCTGCAGATAATTTTCCATTATGTAAATTGTATAATTTAGAATATTTTGTAAACGGATTTAAAGATATGAAAACAATGTTTTATATTCAGATATTTGCGGTTTTACTAGTGAACAAGAACAAGATTGTTAATTACGGGTACATATTGAATGTACGTGATATTTATGTGTACAAGGTTCCGAATTTCCTTATGTACGTGAAACTATCATGCAAGGTTATGATATTTATTACAGTATGACACATTTTGCTACATATAAAATGTATGTGTATATTTATCTATGTAAATTAATAGAATATATATGTTCATTTTATGAACGTGAGATTATAGAGTTCATGTTTATGTTGCATGAACGTGCAAGTAAAAAGCATATCTAAATTGATAATCGTACTAAAGAGTTTGTACAATTATATTATTACCAGGTTCCAGCCTGCACCAGAGTAATACAATGCTGCGGTGTTAAGGAGTGGTCATACAGATTGAACGCAATCATACATGATAATTTATCAAACAACATATCTACATATTATAGTGGAACTGTCGTGCACGATACAATAACCGTCATAACGATACCATAATCGTCATAACGATATAAAGGGAAGTAATCTGGATATACAATACAAACTACTGAAGCTGTTGGACTATTTATTTGGACTTTAATATTTATAATAATTTGATGTATTTTTCTTCTTAATTGTTTATTTTTTTTTGTTTGTTTATTAAATAATTTATTTATTCTAATCGTTGATTCTTTTGTCAATATTGTAAAATAGCACTGAAAGACTTCTCCATCCGTCCGTCCGTGACAATGCCTGGGATAAGAAAATCCTTAGTTTTTCGAAAAATTCAAAGTCAAAGCCTAACCAGATGCTCCGCAGGGCGTAGCTTTATACGACCGCAGAGGTTGAACCCTGAACGGTTAGGGCAAGTATGGACACAACATTCAAGCTGGATTCAGCTCTAAATTTGGATTGTGATTAAATAGTTGACACAGCATAGGTTTCTGACACAGAATGAATGTGTTCTAATGAACTTAAAATTTTTGTTTTCTCTTAGAGCAATTCACTATGCTGTTGAATATTAATCCTCTCAAAAAAATGTTTGAAGAAATTTTCTTTTTTATTTATGAAATTTTAAATGAGAAAAATTGAACCCAATTTTTTCAATCACATCCCCCTTTCCCTTATTCCAAAACTAATCTCAATTAAAATTTCTAATGGAGTTTGCAACAATAACTACTCATTTAAATACATCATAAAATATTAAGATGTAAAAAAACTGCTTGTTATCACTGAATGGTAAAGATTATTTTAATTTATCAGTTGGTAGTAAAAAGTGAATATACATTGTATATTGTATATAACAAAGATTTAAGTTGATTCTGGACAAAGAAAGATAACTCCAATTAAAAAAAAATCTTGCTATTGCACAATATTTTGCTATTAGATATTTCTTGCTTACTATTCTGGACAAAGAAAGATAACTCTAATTAAAAAAAAATTTGCTATTTCAAAATATTGTGCAATTAAATATTTCTTGCCATTGCGCAATACTGTGCAATTGAAAAGACTTGCTATTGCACAATACTTAATATAATAATTTTAGATCCTGATTTGGACCAACTTGAAAACTGGGCCCATAATAAAAAATCTAAGTACATTTTTGGATTCAGCATATCAAAGAACCCCAAGATTTCAATTTTTGTTAAAATCAGACTAAGTTTAATTTTGGACCCTTTGGACTTTAGTGTAGACCAATTTGAAAACAGGACCAAAAATGAAGAATCTACATACACAGTTAGATTTGGCATATCAAAGAACCCCATTTATTCAATTTTTGATGAAATGTGTAACCAAGAAATCCACAGTCTAAAACTAGGAGACTGATATGAGGATTCGGTCACAACTAAATGTTAAACCTAAATAACCATGCACCATAAACTAGCAGTAATACACAGAAGATTAATTCCACTTAGTATATAATTTATTTCCAAGACTGGAACTTGTCACCAAGCCTGTGACTTCCAAACTTATGTCTTTTACAATCATTTGACAATATATATATATGAGAATTAAACAATTAGCTAAGATCAATTATTACATAATGTGTTGACAAATATAAACAAGTTATTATCCAGGTAAAGAAAGATAAATAATTAATACAACTCTTTTAGCAATGTCTCTAATTTAAGAAGGATAAAGGATTAAGCCCTGAGGCGTTATTGTCACTTTGATTATAATGTCCATTAGCAATAAGATATATAAACTTATTGTCCAGGTAGAATATATAATATAAAACATAATTAATGATAAATTCTTTGAGTCTCAAACATTAGCATTAAAAACCTAAACACATCTGAAAGTCATTTTAACTCTGTCATAAATCAAACAAAGTTTAATTTTGGACCCCGATTTGGACCAACTTGAAAACTGGGCCAATAATCAAGAATCTAGGTACATTTTTAGATTCAGCATATCAAAGAACCTAACTGATTCATTTTTTGTCAAAATCAAACTAAGTTTAATTTTGGACCCTTTGGACCTTAATGTAGACCAATTTGAAAACGGGACCAAAAGTTAAGAATCTACATACACAGTCATGACAGTTAGATTCGGCATATCAAAGAACCCCAATTATTCAATTTTGATGAAATCAAACAAAGTTTAATTTTGGACCCTTTGGGCCCCTTATTCTGTTGGGACCAAAACTCCCAAAATCAATACCAACCTTCCTTTTATGGTCATAAACCTTGTGTTTAAATTTCATAGATTTCTATTTACTTATACTAACGTTATGGTGCGAAAACCAAGAAAAATGCTTATTTGGGTCCCTTTTTGGCCCCTAATTCCTAAACTGTTGGGACCTAAACTCCCAAAATCAATACCAACCTTCCTTTTGTAGTCATTAACATTGTGTTTAAATTTCATTGATTTCTATTTACTTAAACTAAAGTTATTGTGCGAAAACCAAGAATAATGCTTATTTGGGCCCTTTTTTGGCCCCTAATTCCTAAACTGATGAAACCAAAACTCCCAAAATCAATCCCAACCGTTCTTTTGTGGTCATAAACCTTGTGTCAAAATTTCATAGATTTCTATTAACTTAAACTAAAGTTATAGTGCGAAAACCAAGAAAATGCTTATTTGGGCCCTTTTTGGCCCCTAATTCCTAAAATGTTGGGACCAAAACTCCCAAAATCAATACCAATCTTCCTTTTGTGGTCATAAACCTTGTGTTAAAATTTCATAGATTTCCATTCACTTTTACTAAAGTTAGAGTGCGAAAACTAAAAGTATTCGGACGACGACGACGCAGACGACGACGCCAACGTGATAGCAATATACGACGAAAAAATTTTCAAATTTTGCGGTCATATAAAAAGCCAATATTTCTTGAAGCTTCAAACAAAATCAGAGACATTAAAATTCAGTTTCATACCAAACACTTTTAAAGATTGGAACAACTGCTACCAGATATTTTCACCAAAATTCAGACAGTAGAAGAACCAACTAAAGCTTTCAGTGAACTTATCAGAAGATTGCTTGACACACTCATGGTGTATTGATATCCTTGGATGTATCACCATATACCAAGATCAAGATATAGAACCAGATCTGATTACCCTTCCAGAGCAGATCTTAAAATGTTAAAGTTTTCAAAAGGAAAACCAACAATCTCAATTTTGCTAAAATTATAAATCAAAACTAGTGTAGCAGGGAATTACATTCTCTTGTCTTTGCAGGGGAAAATCTTGGAATATCTCTGACATTTCATATCTCATCAAGAACAAACTTTCTTCACACATTACAATTCTTTTACCAATGAAGCCAAACAATTTTACAGACAATGGATGGAAGACTTGACAATACTTTGTCTTCATCAGACCACCATGAAATATAACAACCGAACAACCCAAACTAAAAGATAATTGTATTAATAAGAAATATTCTATCATTTCAAGAGCTTTAATATTAATTTGTAAAATGTAACACTTTGTTGAAATCTCATACATTCATTCAGCTTTTAACCTAAAAAAACTAGAGGCTCTAAAGAGCCTGTGTCGCTCACCTTGGTCTATGTGAATATTAAACAATGGACACAGATGGATTCATGACAAAATTGTGTTTTGGTGATGGTGATGTGTTTGTAGATCTTACTTTACTAAACATTCTTGCTGCTTACAATTATCTCTATCTATAACAGTACTTTCTGTGGAAAATGTTATTGAAAATCTTCAAATTTTAAGAAAATTGTTAAAAATTGACTATGAAGGGCAATAACTCCTTAGGGGGTCAATTGACTATTTTGGTCATACTGACTTATTTTTAGTTCTTACTTTGCTGTACATTATTGCTGTTTACAGTTTATCTCTATCTATAATAATATTCAAGATAATAACCAAAAACAGCAAAATTTCCTTAAAATTACCATTTCTGGGGCAGCAACCCAACAACGGAATGTCTGATTCATCTGAAAATTTCAGGGCAGATAGATCTTGACCTGATGAACAATTTTACTCCATGTCAGATTTGCTCTAAATGCTTTGGTTTTTGAGTTATAAGCCAAAAACTGCATTTTACCCCTATGTTCTATTTTTAGCCATGGCGGCCATCTTGGTTGGTTGGCTGGGTCACCGGACACATTTTTTAAACTAGATACCCCAATGATGATTATGGCCAAGTTTGGTTAAATTTAACCCAGTAGTTTCAGAGGAGAAGATTTTTTTAAAAGATTACTAAGATTTACGAAAAATGGTTAAAAATTGACTATAAAGGGCAATAACTCCTAAAGTGGTCAACTGACCATTTTGGTCATGTTGACTTATTTGTAGATCTTACTTTGCTGAACATTATTGCTGTTTACAGTTTATCTCTATCTATAATAATATTTAAGATAATAACCAAAAACAGCAAAATTTCCTTAAAATTACCATTTCTGGGGCAGCAACCCAACAACGAAATGTCCGATTCATCTGAAAATTACAGGGCAGATAGATCTTCACCTAATGAACAATATTACCCCTGTCAGATTTGCTCTAAATGCTTTGGTTTTTGAGTTATAAGCCAAAAACTGCATTTTACCCCTATGTTCTATTTTTAGCCATGGTGGCCATCTTGGTTGGTTAGCCGGGTCACCGGACACATTTTTTAAACTAGATACCCCAATGATGATTGTGGCCAAGTTTGGTTAAATTTGGCCCAGTAGTTTCAGAGGAGAAGATTTTTGTAAAAGTTAACGACGCCGGACGACGCCGGACGCCGGACGCCGGACGACGGACGACGGACGCCGGACGCCAAGTGCTGAGAAAAGCTCACTTGGCCCTTTGGGCCAGGTGAGCTAAAAATGAAAATAAATATAAATATTCTGTTATTGTCTTTAACTGTCAAATAAAAATATTTCTTTCCCCATATAAATCCAGTTCCTTAACTGCATAAATAACATAGATATAATAATGCACCTTTGTAAAGCTAAAAATAAAAAGAAATTTGCTAACACAGGAATCCTAAATATTCCAATCAAACATTATCTACACTTATAAAAAGCCTCACATAAAGCCAACCCATTCTATTGATCATTCTCACTCACTTTAACAACAGTTACTCATAAAACACATCAATCATATTTTTCATTTTGATGCACTGTAGCAACAGCTATTCATAAAACAGATTTTAAAAAAATTATTAGAAATATGACATTTTATTTGTATTTTCTAAATACATGACAAGTGACTCTGTGCCCATACAGAGTGTTCATTCTTTTATCATTACTCCAATGCTTAGTGTGCTGCTCCTTATTGAGTAGAGATGAAAAGAACATACAATGAAAAAAAATATCAGGCTTTTAACAATAAAATAAAGCTAGGATCAAAATGGGGGGGGGGGACTCAAACTTTAAATATAAATCTAAGAACTTTAATTTTTTATTTCTTTTTTGAGAAACGGTAATATTTTAATGAACATTATAAACTATAAATAACTGTTACCTTGACTCATGTAAACACAACAAACTTCTCTCAATATTTTATTATCTTATTATCTAAGATTTCAAAAAATATAAAAATGTAAAATAAATGGTCAGATGATAATTTGGGGAAAACTAAGAGATATGGCTATGTGATGATATGTGTTGAATATAAGAGTTAAAAATTAATTTGAAAAATAAGCTTAAATATGGAAAATTGCACTAAAACTTTGCTGTAAATTAAAGCTTCAAATTAAATGATACTGATTAATAAAAAAACATATATTGCTGATAAAAAATAACAAACAAAAATGTGTCCAAGGTACACAGATGCCCCACTTGCATTATCATTTTCCATGTTCAATGGACCCTGAAATTGGGTAAAAAATGTAATTTGGCCTTAAAAGTAAAAAGATCAACCAATAGGGAACATGTGTACTAAGTTTCAAGTTGATTGGACTTTAACTTCATCAAAAACTACCTCAACCAAAATATTTAACCTGAAACTCACACTTTTAATTTCTATGTTCAGTGGACCATGAAAATGGGGTCAACAGTCTAATTTTGTTTTAAAATGAGAAAGATCATATCATAAGGAACATGTGTACTAAGTTTCAAGTTGATTGGACTTCAGCTTCATCAAAAACTACCTTGACCAAAAACTTTAACCTGAAGTGGGACGTACAGACGAACGTACAGACAAACGTACAGATGAATGTACAAACTGAAGGACGCACAGACCAGAAAACATAATGTCCCTCTACTATCTTAGGTGGGGCATAAAAATGTATTAAAAATAAACATACAAAAACTGGAGGAAGCTTAATCCTTTCATCCTTCAGTGTTATTACAATGACTGAATCATCATCCATAATAATATATATATATGCTTAAAACAAATTCAAGGAAAAAAAGATGGATGTATCTAAATCATTTGAAGAATTCAAACAAGAAAAAGAGTATCATAAAAAAACCACTTATTCCAAATTTTGTCTTAAATTAAAAAATTAGCAAGTATGAAACAAATAATGCATTCAAACATTAACAAATCTGATATACTTAAAAAACAAATCAACGTTCAAAGCAATCAAGTGACCACATTGTTTTAATTATGATACTTAATATAACAACTTTAACAGAATCTACTAAGCAATGACCAACAGATCTATGATATGTTATACACATGATTGACTAAGGTAAATAATAAGGTATACATATGACAAGGTGGGTGTTTGGGTGTAAATAAGACAAGGTGGGTGTAAATTGGACAAAATTTGTATAAAGGAGACAATTTCATAGCATATCAATGAAATAATGGTTTTATTGCTACTCTTCATCAGGAGGTTAACCTTAAGGGTGATAGCAATTTCATTTTCTAAGTGTTTGGCAATATTTATAGAAATCTAATGGACAGTATGATATGAAGTGATAAACTGCTAATTACACAAAACATAATAAACAATGCATAATAAACTCTTCATCACAAAGATACAAAAATAAATGTAATGCATAGCACCATAATAATGTAAATAATGGTGATGATTATACTGACGTGGGCAGTGATAGTTCAGTATAATAACTGTAATACCCATATAATAATACGGGAATTATTGTCAATTTGATGAGATGGTGAACATATTTCACAGTACTTATTGAACACTATAATCACAGTCCATAGTCATTAATACTGGTCAATATATTGTTTTCTCTGTAATTATCATGCCACTAATTGTTTGGACAACAAAGATCTGTTTACAATTGACTCACAACTTTATACTGTTTCTTGTTATCATCATCAAACTAGTTCTATCGAAAAACAAGATCTGTATATAAGCACCTCAGATCTTACTTTATTATATATAAATCCAAGCCTAAAAGATAATATTGAGATGGTTTTTTGGAATGATTCTTGTAAATACGCTGGTTCTACCAGAACTAAATCACAAAGGCAAGAATCACAGACAGACTGCTACACAAGATGGCCTCTCATGTCATCTTCTTGATATGTCCGAGAGGGGGCTCTAGATATTGGTCCATTATAGGAAGGATTTGGTATAATGTTTGTGGAATAATTTTCTCCTCCTGCAAACAGAAACAGATAATTTCAAATATCAAGCAATCAAAAGGTTATACTATGTTTAATATTCAATGAATAATTCTCTCAAGAAAATAGAAATTATAAATACATGTTTTAATTGTTATAATAGAAAAGTTATGTGATATTACCTTTACTAAAGCTGATTTATTATTAATAACATACATAAAGGATTTCCCCACTGAAGTTCTTAAGTTGTCTTATGCACAAAACAAAGGTATAGTATCTCTCAAGGCAACATGCCTGTTTAATAGTTGACTTTAATTGGGAACCAAATGAAAGTTTAAACTTTCCCAAAAATGAGCAAAACTATACCCTCAGGAATATTTTCCACTTGACTTGATATCATTCAGTGAGTGTTTAATGTTAAAAGTTCTGCTAAGTGTCTCATGCTATCCACTCTGAGTTATATCCTGATATAAAAGAGGTATACTTTAAAGATAACATCATTACACTTTAATCAGTGTTTTGATTTTATAAGTGACATCAGTTAATATTAACTTACCTGGTGGGCGAACATATCGTTCATCCTCAAAAGGTGGAGGTAACTCCTCCAAGTCATAA
The DNA here is from genome assembly GCF_963676685.1 of Mytilus edulis. Classification (NCBI taxonomy): domain Eukaryota; kingdom Metazoa; phylum Mollusca; class Bivalvia; order Mytilida; family Mytilidae; genus Mytilus; species Mytilus edulis. The sequence continues at coordinate 96,963,705 of NC_092348.1, forward strand.
TTTCTGGCTGGTAGAGGCGGGACTGGTGATTGACAATAATGATTTGTAGCCCCTTTACTGGATGATCTGATAGGAGGCTGAGGGGGTGGAGTTTTACCGCCCAGTCTACTACTGGATGTTGTCCGACTAGATCTGTCTGAGAAATCTGTTGTACTCTACAAAAGAAAATAATGATGTCATCACCAGAATATACACAAAATATAACCAAGTTTATCAAATATTTTTTTTATAATTTATCAAGTTTTGATTAAGAATTTGAGGAGAAATGATACAGCAACCAATGTATGTAAACTAATGAGGGACACCTACATGTCAAAAAACAGTCTACTGTTAAACATGTTTAACCCCGCTGCAGTTTTGAGCCTGTCCCAAGTCAGGAGTCTCTGGCCTTTGTTAGTCTTGTATGATTTTTAATTTTAGTTTCTTGTGTATAATTCAGAGTTTAGTATAACATCCATTATCACTGAACTAGTATACATATTTTTTAAGGGGCCAGCTGAAGGACACCTCTGGGTGTGGGAGTTTCTAGCTACATTGAAGACCCATTGGTGGCCTTTGGCTGTTGTCTGCTCTAAGGTCGGGTTGTTGTCGCTTTGACACATTCCCCATTTCCTTTCTCAATTTTACTATAATGGACACTAAAAAACAATGCAGTGATTTTGATTTTGATTTTTGGTGTTTTAAGCCACTTTTAAGCACCACTTTTGGCTATTTCCTGGGGGCCAATTTTTATTGAAAGAGAAAGCTAGAGTGTCCAGTGAAAACCCTACCTTCGGTAGGAAAACTGACAATCCTAGTCAAACAAGACAAGAGTTGAGTGAACCCGCAAAAGTTGGATTGTTACTCATGCTGTTTTCTGCATTATATGTGGCATTAGGAGTAAAACAAAAGATATTTGTAAAGGGCCATAACTCTAGAACAGTTCAGGCGGAAACCCAGTTGAAATAGAACAAAAGAATCAAAGCTCTTTGTTAGAGATTAAGGCCATAAATGCTTACTGTAATGTTTACTATAGTAACAAAAATTTTAAAAGTTAATAGAAACTAAATAAAACGACAATTTTCTTCTCAATTACAAAGTGTTTTATTTTAAAAACACCATTTGTATAAGTTTTCAATTTATCTATTACATAGTAATGCAGAACAATTAGATATCAAGTCGACGACATGGGTATCTATCAAGTTGGATGTACAAATGCATAACCTCCGATCTAAAAAAAAAATTACCACTGACGGAGAACATACCAATTTATTATTTCAGTAATTTTTTAGTCTGCCCTTCCATTATGTGACTCAAGAAAAAAATCCAAAAAAAATGGTAACAATTGTATTGAAAAGAGAAAATCGAGTGCACCTTTTTATGTTAGGGCGTGTTTGAGGTGTATATTTTGTCTTTAAAACTTACAAAGCAAGAGTATTTGACATATCATTTCGCTTCAGATTCTATCATTTTTATATATCAAAGCTACAGGTTGACTTTATAACATAAAAGAATCACAGTACAAAAAGATGAAATATATGGGTCAAGTGAGATACCTATCTTATGAATCACAAAAACAGAGTAGGTGTGTTCGAATAGCTATTTTTTTACTGAAAGTACTTGACGACAGTCTTGTAAGTTGGATGATGAAAATGCATATCTTCGAAAAATATAATTTTTTGTGTGTGATAACTAGGGTTTATAATCTTTAACCACTGCCCTTCTACTTATATTTAATTAGAACTTTTTTACATGTTTAAGAATTTTTGAAAATTCCACCTGACAACAGATCAGACAATAGTTTTAAGTTGAATCAATGCAGACAAGATCATTAACCGATGATCATTAGCTAGTAGATACATTTGTCTTTAAAATAAAACTGACATATTAGGATTGTATTGGTGCTATGTGGATAAAGTTATCGGTTTTCAAGAGCAAAATTGGCAGCACGTCATCCCTACAATAGCTTCCATTTCTATGATTGTGAAAATGAACTTGGGTAATGGGGAGATAATTTAGACGAAGTGGAATCCTGACTGAGTTAAAGTAACACCCCAAAAATTCAAACTTGATCTGTGTTTTGTGGTAATAAGCATAGTGTATAAGTTTCAAAGCGTTTGGTTTAGGCATACTAGTTAGAGAATGGAAAAGAAAAATTCAGCAATTTTTCACTTTGTAAAGGGGCATTACTCTAAGATGGTTGATTGACGCCACTGAAATTTAAATTTGATCTGTGTTTTTTGGTAATAAACGTTGAGTTTAAGTTTCTTAACATTTGGTCAAGGCAAACTAAAGTTAGATAACACACTAGTATTTAAACTTGATCTGTTTTTTATGGATATAAGCATTATGTATAAGATTCATAACATTTGGTTGAGGCAAACTTAAGTTGGAGAACAGAAACCAATTTTGGGACGTACCGACGGACAAGGGTAAAACTTAATGCCCCCTCCACTTCAGCATGAGGCATAAAAACCATACTTACTTTTGGTCGAGTATCATCATCATAGCCATTGTCTATATAGTCGTCAAATGAACCTTTACCTCGACTATTAATCTTATATGGATCTGTAATATCAAAATGATTGATTGTTTAAGGATATTATTATATAGATCTCATCTAGAATATCAAATAGTTAATATCTTTAGAACAATATTATGAAGATCTGGAATATCAAAATGGTTGATTGTTTAAGGACATTATTATATAGATCTAATCTGGAATATCAAATAGTAAATTACCTTAGAACAATATTATTTGGATTGGAAATATCAAAATGGTTGATTGTTTTAGAACAATATTCAATGGTTGATCAGATGAGGTGTCATGTCTTTAGTAGAATATTATGTGTTTGTTTGTGTGTATTTTATAAACTGACCTTCATATCTCCATTGTTGTCTGTCTGGCTCATCTAAATAGGTTCTAGAATCAGAAAGGAATGTTTTATGGTTCATCATTGGAGATTCAGATTTACTGGGTGTGTATGGCCTACTCTGATAAGCTGGCGGAGGCAGGAATACACGCTTCACATCCTCGTCCTGTAATACACAATATATTGATGAATGTTTGTTCTCTGACCATAGTTATACTCCACATTATATAAAGGCAGATATCTACTCTATAATCTTAGCTTTAAGGCAAAGTGCAGAATTTGGTATAAAAGAAATAATTAAGCCATGTGCAGATTTTCTATTAAAATATACTTTACTAGTGCATTATGTATACATGTACATGTATATATAAAATATATGTATAAATATATTCTTAAATTTATCCATTACCAATAAGAAAATCATTTATTTTTATAAGACGTTTCACTCAATTACTTATTTCATTCTCCAAAAATGGTAAATTTATGTTCCTTTTAAAATTAATCCTATATGTAATAATATATAAGGGAAAGATATCAATGGACTAGATGGAAAGGAAAGGATGAAGTGTTTTAATTCATGACACATTTGAATTATCAGCTTTGCCTGAAAACATTTGTTTTATTCTGAATCCATCTCATAGATAAACAGAATGGATACATTTTTGTATGATATAGATGCTGACTTGATGTATTAGTAGTTTATTTTAATTATAGGTTACAGACTTGTAGGGTGCCATCTCCATATATTACCCCTATGTCTGAACGTTCTTCCTGTGACTATTGCCTTAGAAAATCTGTATATATGAATCTTTCCACTTATAATCTTTTCTCCTGTAAATCTCAGAACATAGACAAACAAGTATCTATCCCTTAATAACCTTCACCCAGTGACCTTCACCCAGTGCTGCCGTGCTACCTTTCCTGACAATGCAGTTATTCATTATCTGTACAAAAGAGGACTTTTAGGGTGCTACAGCCATCTTAGTTCATGTAATTACTTTTAATTATTCATTTAAAACAAACATTCATTATAATTAATTGATTATTTCTATATCAACAAGAATGTGTCCAAAGTACACGAATGCCCCACTCGCACTATCATTTTCCATGTTCAATGGACCTTGAAATTGGATAAAAAATATAATTAGGCATTAAAATTATAAAGATAATATCAATAAGAACATGTGTACTAAGTTTCAAGTTGATTGGACTTCAACTTCATCAAAAACTACCTTGACCAAAAACTTTAACCTGAAGCGGGACAGACGGACGAACGAACAGACGGACGAACGAACAGACGGACAGACGAACAAACGGACAGACAGACAGACGAACGGACGCACAGACCAGAAAACATAATGCCACTCTACTATTGTAGGTGGGGAATAAAAGCTATACTTTTACTAAAACTTTTCTAAAGCTTTTGAATGATATACTGATTCTTTGACTTCTGTATTTAAAATAGTATTAATTCCTATCCAACAAGCAGATAAGAGGTACACATGGCATTATGATAAAAATGTCCTTTGAAAGAGTCCTTGAAACCGATGATTAAGGAAAAGCATTGTTGACAATTAATGTAAAAGTAAAAATTATGATAAACAATGAAGTTTCTTCAAGATTTTCACAAAAGTTCCAATGTAATTTACTCTTGTGTTGTATTTGAAGCTAGGATGACTTTGTACATTGTTAGAGCAGATAAAAAACACAGACTATAATATTTACCTTTAGGATAATTTATTCTCAATTTGAATGAATTTTTTTTTCCGGTGTTATAGTGAATATCTTTGAAAAAGATTTTTTTTTAAATGAAGGTCCAGTGATGGCAAAAGCTGGAATGGCCTTTTACTTTTAGGCTGGGTGAACAAAAAAGTGAAAAATATTTTTTTTCAAATTAAAAAAAAAAAAAATCCTTTATCATGAAATGCTTTTGATAAAAAAAAAAGAAAAGCATCAACCTAAATTATTCATTCCTGATGCATATTATGGATGCTTTATGGATTCTTTACAATACCACAAGTGTATAGAGAGATATATCAAAGTAGTGGGGAAACTGGTGCCCTGTATATGCTGACAAAGATCAAACACTCAATGGACAAACTGGTCCCTTGTATATGGTGACAAAGATCAGATAACTCAATGGAGAACTGGCACTCTACATAAGATAATATTGTACAGTTTACCCCTGATGAGTCGTGTGGATGGCACCCTACATTAGATAATATTGTAAAGTTTACCCCTGATGAGTCGTGTGGAAGACAACAGTTTCCCTTTATCCCTCGTACACTTGATCTTACTCCGACCTTGATCTGGTAACAATTACAATGAGAACTGTTTGTACTTGTACTTTTACCATCATTTTGCTATGGAAACAAAAAGTTCAAGGTCATGCAAGTCATGCTGAACTACATGCAGGTAAAACATTGAACAGTGCTGTTTGATTCACCTGTCAAATTCTTTTTCATTTGGGCATATTTTGTTTTAACTCAACAATTCAATTTTAAAAGTTGTGAAACAATTACTTCATTCTTGTTGTTAATGTAAAAAAAAGCTGTTAAGCCAAAGCTATACTACTGATAAAATTGTGCAATCAAAGCATATAATCCAGATCGCTTGAAAAAATCAACTTTCATTTATGTCAAACATTTACATATTGTTCTAAGTTTTAAAATTGTAAAAATTATTTTAATTATTTCATAATTTAAACTCGAAATCAAAACCCTCTTTTTGTAATAAACAATCAAACAACACTGTAAATTTTGAATATTAACAATTTTGTTAAAAAAGACAAAAAAACAGGGGAGATAATTTTCCAAGGGAGGTAATTTCAAATTAAACCATGCTAGGTATAAAATTGGTAATAATTTCTTATCTCAAATATATTGGCTTCAGATTTATCATATTTCAATCTTATTTTAATATTTTTTTTTTTAAACTATTACATGAAATTTTAAGCTGGACAATTTTTTATATGAAGTCAACAGTGTATTTGTCAATAAATGAACATGATGAACCAAATACTGTGCGGATCTCTTAGATGGACATATTAATCTGAGGGTCTCCAACACAGAAATCCTTGTAAACAAATAAAGAAAATAACAAAATTAAAACACTCAGTACCTTTCTTTTTCTCTAGATAACAGAAACACAAAATTATTAACAATATGTAAACATGCTTGAAAATTATCTTTTCTAATTCTGAAACAATTCTGTAGCAAATGTTTTTTTCTCTCCCACACATATCTATAACAACTAGCATGTCATTCATGCAACAAAATTCTGATACTTTGTATAATAACATTCCTTACAGAAACTTATGATTGAAATTGATCATGCAAAATATATGGTTAATTTCAGACGGGGAACAGGTAACAAGATTCACAATTATTATAACAATGCTGGACAATATTGATATTAGCTCAAAACTGACACAATCCATTATTATATAAAACACAGGAAAATCTCACACCAGGCTAACGTCTAAAACTTCTAAAGAAAAGTGAATACAGGGAAAAATTTACCTCATAATTACTGTAATCATCAGAAAAGCCATCCATATTCTTCTCATAAGTTCCATAACTCCTACCGTCATCTGATGGAGTCATGGGATACATACTGGCTTCCTTATTTGGTCCATATAACTCTATAGTATTAGTATGACTAGTTGTATCACTGTTACCTAGAATAAATAAGTTACAATTATAACATGAAGTTATATGATTGTGATACAGATATATTATATGAAGATATAGATGTTTGGCTGTAAAGGATTCACATATCTGTACAGTATTAATGTTATCTATATAGTTATTTTTCTCTTCCTTTTATAACAAAGAACATTACCAGTCTACTGTTAACCCTTAGACTGCTGCATTCATTTCTATTGTACTTTTGTGTATTGCTGAATAAAATTTTAATCACTGATGAAATAAACATGTTCACTTACAATTGCTGTATCTTTGTAAATATTGAATATTCATCAATAAAAGTTATATAAAAAAGTATTGTTAGATTCTGTATTTTTTATTTATTTTATTTTTGTGTGAGTCTCTGGTCATTTTTTTACCTGTACAGGTGCAAATAGAGGTAAACAAAGGTAAACTTATTTTTTTCATGTTTTATTAACAAATCCATCAATGTAAAAGTATCCATGACTTCAGAATTGAACCAATATATAAAAATCTCTTTTAAGAACTAGTTCCATTGTGATTATCAAAACAAAAAAGTTTCTTCTAGAACCAACAGCCTTTTTGATGCAAATATTTTCCGGTATTTTCCTCCGACTTTCACTGCGCCGACTTTTACTTCCATGTACAAATATATTTATACGACAAGTTCATTGTTATAGCTTTCATCAATAAATAATCTTGACAAACTTAAAGTTCGGATCTATCGATGTCAGTCAATATTGATTCACATTTGAAAGGCGAAATGATAAACATCGCAAATCCTGTTTCATGTCATCCATTTTGGACAAGGTCTGGGAATCCCGGTGGTTCTCGCTTTAAAAGTCTTCTGTTCGCAGTTTTGATAGAATATTTCTATTTCCATCTATTATATCTTCTGTTCTCGTCCAAATCCTTTTTATCGGCCGCCGCTGTTAAATCGTTATCATTGAAATACTTCTGAACGTGTTGGCCATTTCTCCAAATAATATCCGCCATTTTGTCACTTTTTTCATCAAAAAATTTCACTTTCAGTTTTATCACTTATACCTGATTTAAAGTCAAGAGACACTCGAAAGAACGTAGATTTTTAACCAATCAGAATCCATACAAGTCGAAACTGCCGCAATCTCCTGAATATTGACTCCGCCCATTCCATGGTAACTGTGTAAACAAACAAGTTACGGAAAAGACTATAGTCGCGCGTAGCAGTAGCGGACTGCTTTATCGGAACGACAATAGTCGCGCGTAGCAGTCTAAGGGTTAAGAGCCAGTTGAAAGATCCAAACAATACAGACAACCAGTTCAACTAAAACTGGTTACTTTCTAATCTCTAAATCTGGTACCCTATACTTACTACCCTATACTTACTTTCTAATCTCTTTTTTCTCTTCCTAACAAAGAACAGTATCAGGCCAATATTCAGAGCCAATAGAAAGATCCCAACAATACAGACAACCAGTATTATTATCACTGGCATGTCATCATCGTCCGACTGAGCTAGCTGATTATCTCCTTCCTGTGCGGACACTGAAATGTAAATAACATGTCCTCTTCAACTTAATAAAATAAGAATACATTTCATGATTGATTAACACCTTAATGGTTCATTTTTTTTTTAATAATGATTTATGGTCACCTAGAAGTGGTATTCCCTGATTAAAAGGACATACAAAATCAGTATCTTGTTTGTGGGAATTGAAGATGTAAAATTTCCATTTGTTTTTTCAGTACAGAATTTATTTTCAGTACATTTTTTAATGTCAGTTTACAAGGAGGTTTCTGATTTGTATTGAAATGAGAAATTTTAGTTGATAATTTACAAACTATGTTGTTTTGATTTAATTACGTTCAATTTCTATTACAGATTTGTATATTAAAGTTTTCCCTTGTAAGGCCTTTTCTAAAATCAATTGTTGCTCTATGAAATGATAAGTAATTTCTTGGTACCTCTTATTAATGTCAAAAAACATAAAAGTTTGAAGAACTCAACAGTCACTTTAACACTTACAGAGTAAAACATTTATTAGGGTGGTAAAGGGCTATTTTCATGCAACCTGTTTTGCTATATTTATCAAGGTACGTTATTCACTGTGTTTTGTGAAATCCGTAAAAAGATCAAAGTGCAAGACATGTTAAATTGTTCGTTTATTGTGAAATAGCAATTTTATTTCGGATTCATCCGTGCAGATACCCCCCCTTTACGCCCCTCATTTATAAATGACAAACAAGAACACAATAGAATCTTCCCAATGCTGCTTTATATCAATTAAATGAATGATTGAATTTTTCTTAATTCCTTCTGATATTTGTACAACCTTCAACGACCTTCAGTAGGATCTAGTGTGGGAGATTATGTCTTATTATTTCTGGTCCATTTTTTGATTCTGTAATAACCTTGATGGTCCATAGAATTTATACAAATATTGACTTTTATTGGTGCAGGTTACATGATAAAGTCTTAACTCAGGTAGTTTTTAATTTGATTTAACAATTGACTTTGCTTTTACAACATGTACTTACACAAAGTCTTGGCTTTTATAGGTACAGGAGAAGATGAGGCTGGACCATGATCATTCTTGGCCTTTACTGCAATGGTGTATTCTGTAGCTCTTTCTAAACCTAAAAATAGTCCAACATGTAAATAAAGATTAGTCATAAAATAATAGCAAGACTTCCAATGTAGTCTGCATTGTACACATTTTATCTGTCCAAAGGTAATAACTAATTAAACTTTTCTTTTTTCTTAAAAATTCTTATAAATTTTTAAAGAAAAGAAGGCTGGAGAGCAAATGCAATGCAATCTCTGATATATTCATTATTTCAAAGAGGCATATCTCTTTTAAAATATGTGATTGGCACTGATTTTCAAACTTGTTCGAGACAATGATTGCATAAACCTATGATATAAGTTTCATAAAAATCTTGGTGACCATTTTCGATATTTGTCCAAGACATTGGTGATATAAACCTTTGATATTTCATAAATATATGACAAGAATACATGAGAGTGCACTGATTTTAAACTTGTCTGAGATGATGTTGATATAAAGCAATTATAGTTTGATAAAAAAACCTGTCCAGAATTGTACACGTTAGAATGCTAACAAGACTGGAAAGATGGCTGATATGTCTATGCCTCCTGCAACACATCGCAAGGGGGACAATTAAATAGTTCAGCATAGTTATTGAGATGAGTACTAAAATAATTTGAAAGTTCTTTGATTGCCTACCTTTGATTGAATAGATAGTACCATCCTCCTCTTTAAGCTCTATTGTTGTCTTGGTATTCATGTTAGATTTACGTATTATGACAATAAAAGTCTGTGTTAATCCCCCATTAAATCCTGGTTTCCATGCCACCGTTATACTGTCATGTGTAGAGTTAATGAACTTTAAGTCGTACGGAGCATCAGGAATACTGGTTCCATCAACATTTATTGTAAACATGTCTGTGACTGTCATATTTTTATTGGCCACTTCACAAATGTAACTTCCATAGTTAGCTTTCACTACATTCACTATCTTCAGTTCTCCTTGATAGAGGTTACCCTCTAGAAATTTACTGTAAACTTGAAACTGGCCTCCATTAGAAATTTCTTCATTATCCTGTAACATATCCGGATTATCTCAGATTATAGAATTCTTAAATTTAACAAAAACAGTAAAGTTCACAAATTTTAAATAAACAAAGTAATATTTCTAATGATTTTAAATACAAGTTTTTTAAAAACAGTTTTTGCAGCTATATTTACCCCTGTGTGTTTGTAATAGTGCTGTCCCCTTTGTATTTGCAGTAGGACTACTCCCTTTGTGCTTGTAGGAGTGCTGTCCCCATGTGTTGTAGAAGTGCTGTCCCCTTGTGTTGTAGGCGTGCTGTCCCCCTGTGTTTGCAGTAGGACTACTCCCTTAGTGCTTGTAGGAGTGCTGTCCCCTGTGTTTGCAGTAGGACTACTCCCCTTGTGTTGTAGGAGTGCTGTCCCCTTTGTATTTGCAGTAGGACTACTCCCTTTGTGCTTGTAGGAGTGCTGTCCCCATGTGTTGTAGAAGTGCTGTCCCCATGTGTTGTAGGAGTGCTGTCCCCATGTGTTGTAGAAGTGCTGTCCCCATGTGTTGTAGGAGTGCTGTCCCCATGTGTTGTAGGCGTGCTGTCCCCCTGTGTTTGCAGTAGGACTACTCCCTTTGTGCTTGTAGGAGTGCTGTCCCCTTGTGTTGTAGGCGTGCTGTCCCCTTGTGTTGTAGAAGTGCTGTTCCCATGTGTTGTAGGAGTGCTGTCCCCATGTGTTGTAGGCGTGCTGTCCCCTTGTGTTTGCAGTAGGACTACTCCCTTTGTGCTTGTAGGAGTGCTGTCCCCCTGTGTTTGCAGTAGGACTACTCCCTTTGTGCTTGTAGGAGTGCTGTCCCCTTGTGTTGTAGGCGTGCTGTCCCCTTGTGTTGTAGAAGTGCTGTCCCCATGTGTTGTAGGAGTGCTGTCCCCTTGTGTTGTAGGCGTGCTGTCCCCCTGTGTTTGCAGTAGGACTACTCCCTTAGTGCTTGTAGGAGTGCTGTCCCCATGTGTTGTAGGAGTGCTGTCCCCTTGTGTTGTAGGCGTGCTGTCCCCTTGTGTTTGCAGTAGGACTACTCCCTTAGTGCTTGTAGGAGTGCTGTCCCCTGTATTTGCAGTAGGACTGCTCCCTTTGTGCTTGTAGGAGTTCTGTCCCCTTTGTATTTGCAGTAGGACTACTCCCTTTGTGCTTGTAGGAGTGCTGTCCCCTTTGTGTTTGCAGTAGGACTGCTCCCTTTGTGCTTGTAGGAGTGCTGTCCCCTGTGTTTGCAGTAGGACTGCTCCCTTTGTGCTTGTAGGAGTTCTGTCCCCTTTGTATTTGCAGTAGGACTACTCCCTTTGTGCTTGTAGGAGTGCTGTCCCCTTTGTGTTTGCAGTAGGACTGCTCCCTTTGTGCTTGTAGGAGTGCTGTCCCCTTTGTGTTTGTAGTAGGACTGCCCCTTTGTGCTTGTAGGAGTTCTGTCCCCTTTGTATTTGCAGAAGGACTGCCCCCTTTGTGCTTGTAGGAGTTCTGTCCCCTTTGTGTTTGCAGTAGGAATTACCCCTATTTTTGTAGCAGTGGTGCCCCCTTTGTTTGCAATGGTTATGACCTCTTTGTGTTTGCTACAATGCTGACCCTTTTCATTTGACTGACCTTTTTCCATTTGAAATGAACTTCTGGTGATCCTTCAGCTTTACACATCAATTCAATTGTGTCTCCTTGGTCCCCTGCAGCCTTGGCATACTGTGGTGACTTATCTATCTTAGGGTCAACTGAAATAGAGAGAATATACTGTGGTGACCTATCTATCTTTGGGTCAACTGAAATATAGAGAATATACTATGGTGACTTATCTGTCTTGGGGTCAACTGAAATATAGAGAATATACTACTATGGTGACTTATCTATCTTAGGGTTGAATAATGGCTTTCATAATTATCATTGATTTCTTGCTGTCTTTGCTTTATTTGTTATTTTTTATATAGTTGCATTTCCTAGTACAACATGAGACTGGGGTCACATGTGTATTCATCCTATATCATATCTTTTTATAAATTATTTCTCTGTTAACTTACAAACAACAATAAGTTTGGCCTCTTTGGTTGACGGAGAACCTATTCTGTTGTCTGCTGTACATGTAAACATCCCTGAATCCTCTTTCGCTAGCTCGGTCACGGTCAGGTAACTTTTACCAGATGAGTCATATGTCTGCTTGGTTTTAGTCATATCAAAGCCTTGTCTAGACCATGTAATCATATTAGGGACCAATGGATTAGCTTCAGCCTCACATTCAAAATAAGCTATTCCACCAACACCTTTACTGACTTCTTCTGTAATAGTGGTAATAGAGGCAGGATCTGAAAACAAAATGACAATTAGAGTTTTACAACTTATAACAAGTAAAAGGGAGGTAAAGAGTGGTACATGTAATAGAGGCAGGATCTGAAAACAAAATGACAAATTAGAGCTTCACACCTTTTAACAAGTCAAGGGAGGTAAATATTGATACAGACACCTGTCTATTGTAATAGTTATAATAGAGGCAGGATCTGAAAACAAAATGACAACTGATAGCTTTACATCTTATAACAAGTTAAAGGGAGATACCTATCTATTGTTAATAACTTATGTTGACCACTTAATCTTTAGGCTATATGTGTTGTAGGGTTGCCATTTCATTGTCATATAACCCAAACCCACATCTCACTTTAAGCATACTGAAAGTGTGCTTGGTAGAACACATGCTAACATATGCTAATATATTACGGATTACAAATGTGTCGAGGTTTGGGATTGGATAACAACACAGAGATGTCAGTATATATTGAGGAAACTGCCGGTGTATATACGACGTTTTTTTTACCCCAATTGGAACCTAAAAAACGTCATCATAACAACCGTTACTATGTGACGTAGTCAAAAGCTATACAGAACACTAAGGAATGTCAGAGGCTCACAGAGGGAAAATACTGATGTGCTTCAGTCAATAATACATTTTTAATACAAAATCACGCAATTTACACTTTTAATACTTAAATTTAATGTTAAAGGTGTTTTTATAAATTATTACATACACGATAAAATCATGTTCACAGCAAGTTAGAAAATCCATCAAGTATGCCAAAAATATATATCAAGTTGGGTTTTTCTATGTGTTGCAGTAAAAAACAAAGCCACACACACACATACAAACACAAAATATGATATCTAAAAACCTTTTTTGAAACTATTTTTTAACGGAAAACAAATTGTCAAGATAAAAAAGGTGCATTTAAATGAATTTCTCAAAATATTAAAGAAACAATACACATGTAATGAATATACATGCTGCCTTGTGAATGTTCAACAAATACCTGCACTGGAAAATAACATTAAATCAGGGCTAATCCATAATATATGTGTAATTCAGGTCTCAGACAGGGTATATACTGTGACATTCCTGGCTTAGGTCTTATATCCCCTTCGCCTTTGGCTCAGGGGATATAAACATTAAGCTGGGAATGTCACAGTATATACCCTATTTGAGACCGGAATAACATATAATATTCATGGGCAAATAAGAAAAACAAGTTCTGTTTACTTACATGTTACATTTATAGTAAAGTTGTGGTATGTTGCCCCTTGAGTGTTTTCTGACTTTAGTGAGTAGGACCAAGAATCACTCTTAGCTATACTAGACAGTTTCAGTATACCATTACTGATGTCCACAGCTTACTTACATGTTACATTAATAGTAAAGTTGTGGTATGTTGCCCCTTGAGTGTTTTCTGACTTAAGTGAGTAGGACCCAGAATCACTCTTAGCTATACTAGACAGTTCCAGTATGCCATTACTGATGTCCACAGCTGAGGAGGAAGCCTCCACACCATCCTTGTATAAACTGTATGTAAGGTCAATAGGATTTCCCAAGGCTGTCATGTTCAAGGTCGCACTCTGACCTTCTACTATCTCTATGTGATGAGTGGCATAGGCATTAAATACTGGTTTAACTGTAAAAATAAAACATAGGCATTAAATACGGGTTTAACTGTAAAAATAAAACATAGGCATTAAATACTGGTTTAACTGTCAAAATAAAACATAGGCATTAAATACGGGTTTTACTGTAAAAATAAAATATAGGTTTAATATAATGGTTTGACTGTATATATAAAGCAAAAATATATGAAATGCTTTGCTGAGCACAATCTAATATGACTGCAGAGGTCTAACCCTGAACACAATATTCAAGCTTGATAATGTCTGAATTTTGATTGTGATCAAATTTTTGACATACTATTGGTTTCTGACACAAATTAAATGTGGTCAAAGATCTTAAAAATCTATTGCACAATACTGTGCAAATGAAGGTTTCTTCTCATGGTACAATGTCAGAGATATCCATACACTTACACACAACTCATTGTCTGGAAACTACAAAAATGCATCTTTGTGGTCCCTTTTTGACCCCATATTCCTAAACTACTGGTACCATAATCCCCCAAATCAATCCTAACCTTTCTTTTGTGGTATTGAACCTTCTTGATAGATTTTATAGATATTCATTCACTTAAACTAAAGTTATTGTCTGGAAACCAAATGTGTCTTCAGGCAACGACATCAAACCATTATACGAACCAAAAACTATTTTTGTGGTCTTGAGAAATTAAAGGAATTGCAAGAAAGGCTTATAAATAATAACATAATACTTTGATTTTTGTGAACTTACATTTAACATTGAGTGTGACTGCATCTGACCATCCTTTGTCCAGGACCAGGTTTTTAGCTTCACAGAAGAAGGCAGCTCCGTGATCGTCATAAGAAGGACTTGCTATCTCTAAGATATTTGTTGTTGTATATCCACCATGGTCTGATGGAGTATTCCCCTGGTTAGTCCCTCTCATTCTTGTACCACTCTTCACCCAGATAATAGAAGCTGCAGGATTACTTGGTCCAGAGGTACATGTCAGACGTAAAACTTGACCAGATTTAGGTTCAGGAGGTGAAAACGTAATATTTACTGACATGGGTGGAACTGAAATAATAATTTAAAACATTTAGATTTCAAAATAATCGTATTTAGTATTTTTTCTAAAGCAAAATTGTCTACAGAATTTGACTTTCTACAAGACACTGAGGAAGGTGAATCAGACATAGGGCTGAGCGAGGTAGCATACTTATTAATTATATCTCTTTGGAATAATTCAAAACTTCTTGTTTCACTGACACAAGAATAAATATTAGAATAAGGAGATGTATAGCGATTGTCATTTTATGATAATGATACACCAGAGACCAAAGAAAATAAAATGTCTGTTTTTACTATAACTCAGACTTACAATACACAGTAATGGTCAGTTTTCTTTATAACTCATAAGATAAGTATCAGACTTCCAATACACAGTAATGGTCAGTTTTCTTTATAACTCATAAGATAAGTATCAGACTTACAATACACAGTAATGGTCAGTTTTCTTTATAACTCATAAGATAAGTATCAGACTTACAATACACAGTAATGGTCAGTTTTCTTTATAACTCATAAGATAAGTTTCAGACTTACAATACACAGTAATGGTCAGTATAAGATAAGTATCGTACTTACAATACACAGTAATGGTCAGTATAAGATAAGTATCGTACTTACAATACACAGTAATGGTCAGTATAAGATAAGTATCGTACTTACAATACACAGTAATGGTCAGTATAAGATAAGTATCATACTTACAATACACAGTAATGGTCAGTATAAGATAAGTATCATACTTACAATACACAGTAATGGTCAGTATAAGATAAGTATTGGACTTACAATACACAGTAATGGTCAGTATAAGATAAGTATCGTACTTACAATACACAGTAATGGTCAGTATAAGATAAGTATCAGACTTACAATACACAGTAATGGTCAGTATAAGATAAGTATCAGACTTACAATACACAGTAATGGTCAGTATAAGATAAGTATCATACTTACAATACACAGTAATGGTCAGTATAAGATAAGTATCAGACTTACAATACACAGTAATGGTCAGTATAAGATAAGTATCAGACTTACAATACACAGTAATGGTCAGTATAAGATAAGTATCATACTTACAATACACAGTAATGGTCAGTATAAGATAAGTATCAGACTTACAATACACAGTAATGGTCAGTATAAGATAAGTATCATACTTACAATACACAGTAATGGTCAGTATAAGATAAGTATCGTACTTACAATACACAGTAATGGTCAGTATAAGATAAGTATCAGACTTACAATACACAGTAATGGTCAGTATAAGATAAGTATCATACTTACAATACACAGTAATGGTCAGTATAAGATAAGTATCAGACTTACAATACACAGTAATGGTCAGTATAAGATAAGTATCGTACTTACAATACACAGTAATGGTCAGTTTTCTTTCCAAAGGAACAGATGTAGCTTCATTGGATGCTGTACATTTAATTTCTGCTTGGTTATCTGAAGGTTTGGGAACATATATCAAATCTGATGTCACCACATTGCCAACATTCACCTGAGGTTCAGAGGTCAATTCTTCATTACCTGGAAAACAGAGAGCAAAGCATATCTTTAAACCAGAACCATTCTCCTTTATATTTAATCATATAAAACTATTTCATTATGGCATTTTGATTTTATTTAATACATTAATAATGATAATAATAGATCAGAGACAGTTGTTTTTACTTCATAACAATCAAATATGGCAGGCAGATTTTATTTTGCATACCTTTGTGTTTTTCTATGTTGTAATGCTACACTACTGTCTCAGGTTAGGGTGAAGGTTGGTGCCTATTAAAATGTTTAGACCTGTTGCATTTTTATGCACTTGTCCTAAGTCAAGAGCCTGTTGTTCAATGTTTGTTGTTTTGGTTCATACATGTTTCTCATTTTTATATAGATTGGACTATTGGTTTTCCTGTTTGAATTCATTTTGGTGCCATTTATAGCTTGCTGTTCGGTGTGAGCCAAGGTTCTGACCTATAATTGTTAATCTTTTATACATTGTGACTCAGATGGAGAATTGTCTCATACCACAGATTCTTATTTATATCTTTAAATCACTTTAGGGAAGCAAGTAAATTTTATTTTATATACCTTTGAACCACTTTAGGGTAGCAGTTGGATTTCCACCACTGGATACACATTTCAGGCTTTTGGCAGAGCCTGCTGCAATAAAATCATTGGGGTTATAACCCTCTATAGCAGGTCTTCCTGGGGGATCTACAATACAAAACAAATTTACTATGCTATACCTATGTTCCTTATCTGTCCTTCATGGTCAATGTTATTTTACTAATTTATCTTGGTAACAGTCAATGGAAAAACAGCTTCATACTTGGTTATATGTAACAACCAATGGTCATCGGGTAACAGTCAATGGAAAAACAGCTTCATACTTGGTTATATGTAGCAATCAATGGTTTAGTGCAACAGTCAATGGAAAAACAGCTTCATACTTGGTTATATGTAACAACCAATGGTTTAGGACAACAGTCATTGGAAAAACAGCTTCATTCTTGATTATATGTATCAACCAATGGTCATCGGGTAACTGTCAAAGGAAAACAGCTTCATTCTTGGTTATATGTAACAACCAATGGTTTAGGGCAACAGTCAATGGAAAAACAGCTTCATTCTTGGTTATATGTAACAAACAACCAATGGTTTAGGGCAACAGTCAATGGAAAACAGCTTCATACTTGGTTATATGTAACAACCAATGGTCATCGGGTAACAGTCAATGGAAAAACAGCTTCATACTTGGTTATATGTAACAACCAATGGTTTAGGGCAACAGTCAAATTATGGTAAAACAGCTTCATACTTGGTTATATGTAACAATCAATGGTTATAGGGCCACGGTCAATGGAAAAACAGCTTCATACTTGTTTATATGTAACAACCAATGGTTTAGGGCAACAGTCATTGGAAAAACAGCTTCATTCTTGGTTATATGTAACAACCAATGGTTATCGGGTAACAGTCAATGAAAAAACAGCTTCATACTTGGTTATATGTAACAACCAATGGTTTAGGGCAACAGTCAATGGAAAAACAGCTTCATACTTGGTTATATGTAACAACCAATGGTTATCGGGTAACAGTCAATGGAAAAACAGTTTCATTCTTGGTTATATGTAACAACCAATGGTTTTAGGGCAACAGTCAATGGAAAAACAGCTTCATTCTTGGTTATATGTAACAACCAATGGTTTTAGGGCAACAGTCAATGGAAAAACAGCTTCATTCTTTGTTATATGTAACAACCAATGGTCATCGGGTAACAGTCAATGGAAAAACAGCTTCATACTTGGTTATATGTAACAACCAATGGTTTAGGGCAACAGTCAATGGAAAAACAGCTTCATACTTGGTTATATGTAACAACCAATGGTTTAGGGCAACAGTCAATGGAAAAACAGCTTCATACTTGGTTATATGTAACAACCAATGGTTTAGGGCAACAGTCATTGGAAAAACAGCTTCATTCTTGATTATATGTATCAACCAATGGTTATAGGATAACTGTCAAAGAAAAAACAGCTTCATTCTTGGTTATATGTAACAAACAACCAATGGTTTAGGGCAACAGTCAATGGAAAACAGCTTCATACTTGGTTATATGTAACAACCAATGGTCATCGGGTAACAGTCAATGGAAAAACAGCTTCATACTTGGTTATATGTAACAACCAATGGTTTAGGGCAACAGTCAATGGTAAAACAGCTTCATACTTGGTTATATGTAACAATCAATGGTTATAGGGCAACGGTCAATGGTAAAACAGCTTCATACTTGTTTATATGTAACAACCAATGGTTTAGGGCAACAGTCATTGGAAAAACAGCTTCATTCTTGGTCATATGTAACAACCAATGGTTATCGGGTAACAGTCAATGAAAATACAGCTTCATACTTGGGTATATGTAACAACCAATGGTTTAGGGCAACAGTCAATGGAAAAACAGTTTCATTCTTGGTTATATGTAACAACCAATGGTTTTAGGGCAACAGTCAATGGAAAAACAGCTTCATTTTTGGTTATATGTAACAACTAATGGTTTTAGGGCAACAGTCAATGGAAAAACAGCTTCATTCTTTGTTATATGTAACAACCAATGGTTTAGGGCAATGGTCAATGGTAAAACAGCTTCATACTTGGTTATATGTAACAATCAATGGTTATAGGGCAACGGTCAATGGAAAAACAGCTTCATACTTGTTTATATGTAACAATCAATGGTTATAGGGCAACAGTCAATAATAATGACTCATCTTACTATCATAAACAGACTGAGGTTGATTCAGTGACAGTTATTGTTGTCTTTATATAAAACATACTTACACAATACACTAAGTTCTATGGTGCTGACAACAGTACTGTAGTTAGCTGCCTGGCACATAAACAACACAGTAGGCTCCTGGTTTGTTAGGGTAACAGTTAATGTTGATGTAGTGATGTAACCTCCCTGGTCAGAAGCTTCTACCTGTTCATTAGCTCCAGCCACGGTCAGTCCTTTAGACAGCCATGCTAGATTAGTTGGAGGGTTAGTATTTGAGGATGTACATTTGAGTTGAATCTGCTCTCCTGCCTTCCCTAACTTTTGTCCTGTGATGGTCACAGACTTCGGAGGAACTGAAACAAACAAATGTCATTTATACTCAAATCAGTCATCCTAGTGGTGGTAATTTACCACTGGACTGAAGGAGGACTAGTCAATCATTTTATCAAGGTGAAAAAAATTCATACAATAATTCATTGAGTGTTATTAAAAATATCTATTTGCATATAAGTTGGCAAATGATTTTGTTAATTTGACGAGTTGAATTCAGCTTTAGGTAATTAACTCTGCAGTTTTAAAAACACTGAAATGGTCAAATGTAAGCTCTGACCAGTTGAAGCCATATTTTAAACGTGACAAGTTTAAAACATAGATGAAATCTACAGGTTAAAAAACACTGAAAAGGTCAAATGTAAGCCTGTTTCCTGTTTCTTGTTTCTCTTTCTTTATATAGGTTAGTTTGTTGGTTTTCCGGTTTCAATGATTTACGTAGGTCATTTGAGAGGCCTTTTATAGCTTGCTGTTCGGTGTGAACCAAGGCTCTTTGTTAAAGACCATACTTTAACCAATAATGGTTTACTTTTACAAATTGTGACTTGGATAAAGAGTTGTCTCATTGGCACTCATACCACATCTTCTTATATCTATTGGATGGAAAATTGTCTCATTGGCACTAAATTATACCACATCTTCCTATATCTATTGGATAGAAAGTTGTCTCATTTGCACTCAGACAAAATCTTCCTATATTACTGACCTCTTGAAGTCAGCTTAGGTAATCTCTGCAGGTTGAAAAACCTTGAAAAGGTCGAATGTCTGATAAAACCATATCTATTTCTGGACCCTTGGTCATGGTTCTATAAATGTGGAAAATAACAGAAATATTCCTAATCATCATACAGAATACTTACAATGGACAACAAGAGTGACTTGTGTTGTCAGAGGTAACTGTGTTGCCTGATTGGACGATTCACATCTATAAATAGCATCATTGTCTAATGGATCAGCCGTAAATGTCAACTCGTTTGTAGATTTACCATGACCAATACTAAAGGAGTAGTCTAGCTTCTTATCATTCTTGAACCAAACCACTTGTGGAGCAGGATTCCCTCCTACAGACTCGCAGATCATACGAACTGTATCCTTGGCTCTTACAGGACTCTTAGACTGGTACCCTGTTATAATAGGGATGGCGGGGGGATCTGCAAAATACAAGTAAATGAAAATATATACCCTATTGGATTTTGGATTGGGGATATATTACAGTAATGTGAAATGCAGATGAAAAACTGAAATTGAGGCACTTTGCCTTTGCTTTTGTTTCATTAATTAATATACCATCACATAAAGCTTTCTTTTGCATTGAACTAAGAGTATAGTGTCTGGATAAATGTTATCAATAGATCACACACAAATTACTTGATCAAGGCTTTTCTGCCCCTGGTATGAGCAGATTACTACTAGCTCTATCTATTAGAACCTATACAAAACATGGCATAGACATTGATCTATATCATTAAGGAATTTTCATGCCATAAATAGTGGTATAATGGTAAATCAAAACTATTCACCTCTATCTACCAATTATTGCAGAAGAAAGTTACCAAACAAATATTTTTTCATAAATTCAACGTTGAGAACCAAAGCCATACAAATTAATGAACATTAAAAAATTAATCTTAGTAAAGTTTTCTTGGTGTATGTTCCTGTTTAATGAACAGCAACAAACGCAATGTTTCATCATTATATATAAATGTAATGTTGCTTTTCCCATGTCCATAGTTATAATCTAATGTTTACTTTGAGTTAACTGACTACATTTATAAATCAGACTTACAAAGAATATTAAGTGTAACCATGGTCTGTAATGTTGAGATTGTGATAGCTTCATGTGTAGCTCGACATGTGTATACGGCTCCTTGTTGCTCGTTCCTGAGATCTCCTCGTATTGATATAACACTCTTAGTATTCTCCCTTTTATCACCTGTGATTGGTTCAGTAATATTAACAATATTTGTGGTAACAAGTCGTCCATTTTTATACCATTCTATCCCAGCACCAGGTCGGGCATTCTTAGCGTGGCAAGTTAACTGTAGTAGCGGTGTGGATTCATTAACATCCACTTTTGTACCATTACTATAACCATCAATCTCAACAATGTCTGGTGGAACTGAAATTATTATTATTAATTAAATATGGAGTAAACCTGTAAACTTAGATCTCAACTGTAGTATATTTACTGTTCTTTTTCAGATATATCCAAAAGGTTTGCAATGTAGTTCACTGTTAATAGTGAAAGCCTTACTAAGAAAAAAATCACCTGTTATTGTCAGGGTAGTACACTGTAGCTCTGGACCATGAGCCATTTAATTTTCTATTAATATAATCAGCATAGTTTAAGCTCTGAGAGAAGCCTCGGTAGCTGTGTGGTCTAAGTAGTTGAACTACTATATCAATAGTCAGTCAACACTGAGGTTGTGTATTGGAACCCCATATTGGTCAAGTGCACTCGACTCTAATCTCAATTGACTATCAGTCAGTCAACACTGAGGTTGTGTATTGGAATCCCATATTGGTCAAGTGCACTCGACTCTAATCTCAATTGACTAGGATTGTTAGTTTGTTAGTTTTCCTATCAAAGGTCAGATGTTTTCTCAATGTACTCTGGGTTCCACACAAATAAAAAGCTGATCACCATGGAAATAGCACAATAGTATTGAAAGTGGCTTTCAACCCCAATCAATCAATCAATCAAGCTCTGAGTGGAGGTAACTAAGGCTCTGTACTATATTCATCAACATAATATCTACCTTATTTTGTCAGGGTAGCTCAAGCTCTCATTATGGAGGTCACTAAGGCTCTGTACCTATCTTAATCAACATATCTACCTAAAATTGTCAGGGTAGCTCAAGCTCT
Source organism: Mytilus edulis (assembly GCF_963676685.1). Taxonomy (NCBI): domain Eukaryota; kingdom Metazoa; phylum Mollusca; class Bivalvia; order Mytilida; family Mytilidae; genus Mytilus; species Mytilus edulis. The sequence continues at coordinate 96,986,236 of NC_092348.1, forward strand.
GTACCTATCTTAATCAACATATCTACCTAAAATTGTCAGGGTAGCTCAAGCTCTGTACCTATCTTAAACAACATATCTACCTAAAATTGTCAGGGTAGCTCAAGCTCCGGTTATAGAGGTAACTGAAGTCCTGTATCTATCTTAATCAACAGAAGCTCTGTATCTTTATTTAGCATTACAATTACATGTACCTAGTATTGTCAGGGTAGCACTAGCTCTGTGCCTATCTTAATCAACAACAGAAGCTCTGTATCTATGTTTAGCAATAATTACATGTACCTAGTATTGTCAGAGTAGCATAGGCTCTGAGTGGAGGATTGCCATCACTGGGTAAAACCTGGCATTCAAAACTTCCATCATCTGACAACTGAGTATTGACAATATGTAGATTAAACTCATTGATGTCCCCATCTGTGTTGGTTATAACAGAATACCTGGTAAAGGCAGGAATACTAGGATCAAATCCTGAAAAATAAAAGTGTGAGTATACAGATCACAGGATACTATAAATTCATTAGGTAATAGATATATAGATATAAGTTACATCTAGAATATAAGGTCAAATCCTGAAAACTCAAAATATGTAAATTTGGATGTCAGATGATGACGAGTAATATACATATTTGTTGTTACATGATAGTGGATTGTAATATTTGCAAATTGAAAAACACAAACATCAATATGAAGGTCAAAGTGGGAATGTTTGGAAATAAGATGTGTGCTTTATCAGTCCCAACCTGCTGCCTAAGTTTTCAATGAATATTTGATGGAATACACCATATCAATCAATTATTAACAAATTTTCTAACCCAAAGTGTGTTTCTGCATTGTCATTTCACTGATCTAGTATTAGACTGTATACATTTTAAGGGGGCAGCTGAAGCCCATCTTTAGGTGTGGGATTTTCTCACTGCGTTGAAGACCCATTGGTGGCCTTCAGCTGTTTTCTGCTCTTTGGTTGGTTGTTGTCTCTTTGACACATTCCCCATTTCCATTTTTAATTTTATAAGCAATATGAAATCATTTGCAGTAGTTATGGGGGTCAATACAATATGGTTTAGATATGCAGGGTGACTAGGTTCAAAGTTTTTATGCATTTCCTTAATTATCCAGTGATAATATACAGAATGTTGACAATTTTTTCTAAATAATAAAAAGACGGACTAAAAAATCCACTTTGTTTAATTCTGAGACATCCATTCTTGTTTAACCAAGGATTGGATTTGATTGTAAACACCATAAATATAATTCCTTTGAATTCAATCAAACTTTTAAACATTTAATATCACTTCACCTGACGGCAAGATCGAGGGTCAAATTCCATTCAAGGAAAATTATCACCTTGGTTACTGTGAAATTTTTCAATATGTAGTATTTAATATCTTCTTGTCCTAAGGGCTAGCAAGGTTATATGTTTGATTAGATTTCAGGGGCGAAGTTAAGATTTGAAGTTTTTTGTTTTTTGTTTAATACTGAAAATATGCCAGAAGAAATGAAATGATTTAATTCTGAAACCATCTACTGTCTATTCACTTTTATTTGTGGAAATCTAATTTAGGTTGATATTGTCCGTAAAGATAAACCTAGATTTACATGTTCAAAGAGTTGTATACAAATGTACAATTTTCCCTCAATTCCAGAAAATGTGTACTTACGAAAACTAATGAATGTTAAGTTATGAAATCATTTATATAGTTATACCAACATTTTCCATATTATCATATAATATAATTTTCCATATTTTTTATAGAATAACTAATCGAAGAATTCAAATAGAGAAAAATATTCAACGAATGACCGAACAACACATTAATTCACGAATGCGCTATGCGCATGAGTTAATTATCAGTGTTGTTTGGTCACGAGTTGAATATTTTTCAATATTTGAATTCTTTAATTAGGTCTTTCCACTTTTCTGTGGAAAGACCTATTGTTTTTCTTCTGATTATTTTTTTTTTCTTCCGCCTAATTTTGTTCTTGCGATAAATATTTGTTTCGCAATATGTCGCTTAGATATTTGGTATATGATATCGAACAGTTTATGCGCTTTTGAAATTTACCCTGCGTAACCGAATACTTTTCTTTGTAGGAGTTATCTCCCCAAACACTGTTTTCCTTGTGATCACGACTCCTTCGCAACTGTAAGAGATTATGACAAATTTATTTTATAAAATTGCTCGTTATATCCTTCGTATGATTTGTCCAATTTCGACCGAAGCAATATGAACGCTCCATATGAGAGTTATTTCCCCTTTTGGATTTGAAATTTTGAAATGTATTTTAAACTGGAACACCATAAGTGATAGAGACCTAGGATCTTTTGATTTGAGGTCCTTGGTCCAAAAAAATGAAAATTAGGTCAAGGTCAAAGGTCAAGGTCATATTCTAATTTTTTAATTAGGCTTATTTCCACTCATTTCCAAAAACCATATAAGATATCGACAAATTATTTTGACTAAATTGTTAGTTGCGACATGTCGTAACTTAATAATTTTAGTTAAAAGGGTGTGTAGAAAATGAATGGGAGTTTTTGCCCCTATCATATCTAAAATTATGTGTAAAGTGATATAACTTATTAACCATACGTATTAGAGACCTAGGGTCTTTTGATTTGATATACTCAGTTTGTGACCTTCAAATTGAGGTCAAGGTCATAGGTTAATTTGACATTCTAGATTTTGACCTTTGCTTTAAATTCATATTTATACATCATAAAGCCATATGAACTGACATTTTAGACTGATTTTAATATTTTAATATCAAAATAGATATTAACTGGTGGAAAGACCTTCAATTGTTCTCTGAACAATTGGTTTTTAATTAGTTATTCTTTTTATTACAATGGCAAATATTTTTTTTTAGGCTAGTGGTACAATCAAGTACTGCAGTAGACAGTAATGGACTCTGGCACTGATTACTTGGTTATATACTCTCAGGTGTTACAATGAGTAAGATATACAGTTGTTTATAAGTTGCACATTGTTTCAAAAAGTGCTGTTTAGAAAGTGTCTAGTGTACGACAAAGTACACTCAGCTTGGCTGCAGATAATGATACCATTCCTCACATATCAAAACAAATGTTTTTCTATTAGAAATATCTTTTAACCACAGAACCATAAACTCATTATTGATAATGGATTATGGATTATTGATTATTGATAATGGATAACATTGCATCTCTTGCCTATCTTTGATCCCTGACCTTGGCCACTGGTGTAACCTGGGATAGATAAGTGATGCAATGTATCCTTATTATCATATTGAATGAATTGTAAAGAATCTCTATTCTGAAATTTTCCAACTGTTTTCACTAATCTGTCAGCTAGTATTTCACTTTTAAGATCTACAATGAAATTGAACCATTCTGTTAGAATGATCAGATTGTTAACAGTAAGGAAGGGTGTCATGTGTACATTATTAATGGCCAGATTGTTAACAGTAAGGAAGGGTGTCATGTGTACATTATTAATGGCCAGATTGTTAACAGTAAGGAAGGGTGTCATGTGTACATTATTAATGGCCAGATTGTTAACAGTAAGGAAGGGTGTCATGTGTACATTATTAATGGCCAGATTGTTAACAGTAAGGAAGGGTGTCATGTGTACATTATTAATGGCCAGATTGTTAACAGTAAGGAAGGGTGTCATGTGTACATTATTAATGGCCAGATGCAGTTTCACTTTCTAGTAATTAGTATAAATCACATTTACAGTCATTAACTTATCACTGTATCAGTATATGACAATATCAATTGCTATTCTATTGTTAACTACTGTGTTTTCTATTATTTTGTTTATATTATTTTCAGGTACATGTTACTTGGTGGGTTTAGTTTATAGTTTAGTAAAGACATTAGAATAGACAATAGAATTATATTGAAGCCATAAATAGCCAATCAACAGTGGTAGCAGAGCTTATAAAGATGGCAACAGCACCTAGTTACAAGAACCCACCAGGTTTGACCAAAGATAAAAGTTATCAACAATGGAAAAATGAAGTTAAAATGTGGCAACTCGTGACAGATCTTGACAAGAAGAAGAGAGGTTTGGCTTTAGCTTTGTCGCTACAAGGAAAACCAAGGGAAGTAGCCCTAGAAGTAGATCCCACTGATTTAAATGTTGATGAAGGAGTAGATAAGCTGATAACTGAGTTGGACAAGCTTTTTGAGAAGGATAAAATAGATCAGGCTTATGCTGCATATACTGTATTTGATAAATTCCACAGAATAGATGATGTAAGCATGTCTGATTATATCATTGAGTTTGAGCAGAGATACAATAAATGTAAGAAATATGAAATGGTACTTCCAGATGCAATTCTAGCTTTTAAACTTCTTGACAATGCTGGGTTAAGTCAAAGTAATCTTCAGCTGGCATTAACTGCATGTTCTGACCTTAAATTCGACACAATGAAATCTGCTTTGAATAGGATATTTGCATCAAAATCTCAAAATTTTCCTGGAGAACAAGACTCTGTTGTAACTGTTAAAGAAGAATCAGCTTTTGTCAGTGATGGGTATTATCAGAGAGGTCGAAGTTCAAGAAGAAATTTTCCTCGTAATCGAGCTGATAGATCAACCAACTCTAGTAGACTTAAGACTAAAATGAATCCAGTCTTTAATGGAAATGTCTCAAGATGTAAAATATGTGATTCCAAATTTCATTGGGTCAAGGATTGTCCTCACAAGCAGCTAGATGTGAATTTAACAGAACATGAGAGTGATGAGTTAAATGAAATTGTAAATATAACATTATTTACCTCCGCACAAGAATTTAAACCTCTAACAGTGTTTGTCGCAGAAGCCTACAATGCTGCAGTTATTGATACTGCATGTTCCAAGACAGTGTGTGGTTCTAAATGGTTATACGAATTTGTAGAATCACTTGATCCAGGACTTGATCAACTTACTTGTAATGAAAGTCATGTACCATTCAAATTTGGTGATGGACAAACAGTATATTCATATCAGAAAGTGAAAATTCCAGCACTTATTGGATCAGTTAAGTGCTCAATTGAAACAGAAGTGGTGGATTGTGAAATACCGTTATTGTTAAGTAAAACCTCTCTGAAAAGAGCAAGCACTATCCTAGATCTCAGAAATGACAAGGTTACCATGTTTGGACAATTAGTGGATGTAAACCTAACTTCAAGTGGTCATTACTGTATCAACATTAAAGACAAGCAATTCACAAACAGAAATAAGAATGAGAGTGAGGAGGTTTTGATCATTGACACAAAATTATCTTTTAAGAAGAAAAAGGAGATTCTTTTAAAGTTGCATAAGCAGTTTGGACATGCATCATCAGATAAACTTTTATCCCTGTTGCAAAGTACTGGTTCTGTTGATTCTGAAACAAAGACCATTCTTAAAGATATCTGCACAAAGTGTTTAATTTGCCATAAGTTCAAGCATCCAAAAGCTAAACCAGTGGTTGCCTTTTCACATGCAAATGATTTCAATCAAATTGTGGCAATGGACCTTCATGAAATTGACCATAACTTTTATTATCTACATGTTATTGACTTATTTAGCAGATTGAGTGCAGCTGCAATCATCAGAAGAAAGGACTCTAAAGTCATTGTAGATAAGTTCATGCAGATATGGGTTGGCGTTTATGGTGCACCTGAAGTTGGTGTTTACACAGATAATGGAGGTGAATTTAATTCACAGATATTTAGAGACATGGCAGAAAACTTGAACATGTCAGTTAAAACAACAGCAGGATATAGTCCTTGGTCCAATGGTGTAGTGGAAAGACACAACGCAACGCTTACAGAAACAATCAATAAAATGAGAGAAAGTTCTAACCTTTCATGGGAGACTTCCGTCAGTTGGGCAGTTCATGCTAAGAACAGTTTGTTGAATGTCTATGGCTACAGTCCATATCAAATAGTTTTTGGAAGGAACCCAAACATGCCATCGTCTATAGTTAACAAGCCTCCTGCATTAGAAGGTACAACAATTAGTAATGTTATGGGAAAGCATTTAGTTGGCTTACATGAAGCTAGAAAAGCATTTATTGCCGCAGAATCCTCTGAGAAAGTAAGAAGGGCACTACGTAAGCAAATCCGGCCTTCAGGAGAAAAATTCAAAAATGGTGACAAAGTTTTCTTCCTACGAGACAATCAGTGGAAAGGACCAGGTTGGGTAATTGGTCAAGATAACGTAGTTGTTTTTGTAAGATATGGAGGTACATATGTGCGTGTACATGAAAGTAGAATAAAAAGAGACATTGATGTTGAAAGAAAACAAAAGATTATTCATAAGCATACAGCAAAGTCAACTCCTGTGCGTAAGCCTCAAGCTGCAACATATAACAACACTGAACCAGATCATGACTTAGTATACTATGAGAGTGACGATGAAGAGCCTCATCAAAATGATACTGAGAATGATGAAAATCAAGAAAATGTTGAAGAATCTGCAGACGAAAGTGCTGATCAAGATGATAGTCATGCTGGTAGCTTGAATGGTAGTGTGAATGGTGAAAATGGTCCTGAGTCTGAAGGGAGAGACAGTTTTGATTTGGAAAATCAGGCAGATAATGATATACATGAGGAAAGTATGGAACATAATCCTGAGTCCCAGGAAAATGATTGTATGAAATTAAAGAAGGATCAGATAGTGAATTTTAAAATCCCTGGTGAAAATGACACAAGAGAAGCAATAATTTTAGGCAGGGCAGGAAAGGCTACAACTGTTAAAAAGAGCTGGTATAATATAGAATACAATCAGCCAGAAAATATGAGAGGTGATCAGATATCAATTGATCTAAGAACAGTCAATGATTTGAAAGTTGTTAACCAGTCAGATGACTTGAATGAAGATGTACTTTTAAGTGATATTGATTTTACTGAGGCTAGAGAGGCAGAACTGGATAACTGGAGAAAGCACAATGTTTTTGAAGAAGTTGAAGACAATGGTCAAAACTGTATTTCAACAAGATGGGTTTACACTTTGAAAGAATTAGAGAACGAATTTCATAGAAAAGCTAGATTGGTAGCAAAAGGTTTTGAAGAAGACAGTCTAGATGAGATACCAAAGAATTCACCAACATGTGAAAAGCAGTCTCTACGACTAATTTTATTAATTATTGCTAGTAAAAGATGGTCAATTAATTCTGTGGACATTAAAACTGCTTTTCTTCAAGGAGAGAAAATGCAAAGAGAAGTCTACTTGAGACCTCCTAAAGAAGTTAAAGCAACTGGTAAAGTCTGGCGCCTTAACAAATGTGTATATGGTCTTGTTGATGCATCCTTAAAGTGGTATGAAAAAGTTAAAGCAACATTGCTAGATTGTGGAGGAACAGTGTCCAAAATTGATTCAGCAGTTTTTTATTGGTATAATGAAAAAGGTTTGACTGGTGTTCTAGCAGTTCATGTAGATGACTTTCTTTGGGCAGGATCCAGTACCTTTGAGAAAAGTGTTGTGTCCAGAATTAGGGATATGTTCAAGGTAGGGAAAGAATCCTGTGAGTCTTTCAAATATTTAGGTCTTGACCTCAGCCAAGAAAATGAAACTATTGTTCTCAGCCAGCAAGACTATGTCAGAATGTTAAAGACGGTTTTAATAGATAAAGACAGAGTTAAAACATCTCCTCTTTCATCATCAGAACAGACACTCATTCAGATCATCGTCCTAGTGAAAACAGCAACATTACACATATACAGCCATGTTCAGTTCTCCTTAAAGACATTTTGGTTTTTGGTGACACAGTACAACACTGTCGCATTTCAAAATGTGAGACCAAAGGCTGCAAAACTTGTGCTATTTTAATTACAGATGCTGAATTCACTAGCAATTTGACCAAGAAGTCATATTTTACCAGAAGTTACGATGATCTGAATTGTAAATCGATAAATGTCGTCTACGGATTAGAGTGCAACCTTTGCGGATTGGTATACGTCGGTGAAACGAAAGGAAGGCTAAACAAACGGATGTGCGGTCATAGATCAGACATTAACCTCAATGCTAACGACATTCTATACCAGCATTTCAATCAGCCCGATCATTCCATCGTTTCTATGACAGTTCGCATTATCGAAAAGATATACCATAGCTCTAACAATCCTAATCTTTCAACGACTCTCCGTAGACAAAAAGAAGACTACTGGATTAGACAATTGGGAACTGCAACACCGTATGGCTGCAATGACAAAATTGATGGTATAGGTATTCTATCTAGTCCTTCGTGTAACTCGGTGAATGTGATGAATATTTTCAACTCGACTCCTCGACGTAGACGCAGTCATGGTCATCGTCATTATACATCACCCTCTCTGCATGATGTCTCTATTAATGACTTGCTGCCATTCATACAAAAACCGTTAGGTATTCATCACATTCGCACGAAACTTTATTCATTACCCCTTTCAAAACTTCATTCTCTGTTCAATTTATGTTTGGAATCCACTGTTACAAACCCTCATTCAAACCAATACAAACTTCAAGCTATAATTTCGGATATTGCAAGTCACAGACTTTTCAAGCCAGTTCGCATTGGAAAAGATGAAAAAGAGAAAAGATATTTTCTAAATCTTTCCTTTGCCAACAAAGGTCTCGATGGCGTCAACCTTGGCAATATCCTTCATCATAAATTAGTTCAATCGAAAATACCTCCTTATTTTAAAGACCAGTCTGTACCAATAATTTCTTATACCTATACCAAACCTATTGCAACTAAAATTTTCAATTACAAACGCGTTTTGCAGGATCTCGATATTGACGACTTCAAGTCTAAACCTCCTGATTGCACTTGTGCTAGTTCCCAATTCACATATAATCCCGCTGGCCACGTTATTACCGGTGACCTTAACATTGTTAATAACACTTCTCTACGAAACGTGTTATCGAAAGGTCCGAAATATCGTGAGCCTAAATCCATCAATTGGAAATACAACTTTAAAATTTTGATGGATTCAGTCGAGGATTATGCCAGGCAATGGGCTAAGCGCGAGAAGGAAGACGTAGACACTCTATCCGAATGGATAAAGGCAGTGAGGTCCTTAATACAAATCAGAATTAAGAAACTGAATGGGTCCATCAATGCCCATGCTACGTCAATTTTTAAAGACCCAAACGTTGTTAAACACCTATCCGACCTCCATGATAAATATGTTGTTGTCCCCGCAGACAAAGCCCCAAATAACATCGTTTTTGTCTGTAAAAGTCATTACATTAATTGCTTGATAAACGAATTAGGTATAGACAATTCACTTGGAAACTCAACATATACCCTCACGACACTTACCAAAGAGGAAATCCTGGATAATCATAGGTCTGTTCTTTGTTCCTTTGGTATTTCAACCAAAGATGAAGAACTGGATCTTCCATCACTGTATTGGATACCTAAACTACATAAGTGTCCTTACAAACAGCGGTATATTGCTGGGTCTTCCAAGTGCTCCACAAAACCTCTTTCTAAATTATTAACATCCATTTTATCAGCAATCAAAGACGGGCTTCAAAGTTATTGTGAAACTGCCTATTCTAGAGGTGGCGTGAATCAGATGTGGATACTTAAAAATTCCAAAGATCTTTTAGAGTACATACAATCTAACTCTCTTTCATCTTGTAACAGTATTAAAACATTTGACTTCTCTACTCTTTACACAAGTATTCCACATTCCAAACTTAAAGACAAATTAAAAGAGTTGGTATTACTTTGCTTCATAAAAAAGAATGGCCAACGTAGATACAAGTATCTTGTCTTAGGGAGGGATAAATCCTACTTTGTAAAGAATCACTCTGATTCAAACAAAAAATTCTCTGAAACCGATATTATCAAGATGCTTGATTTCTTGATTGACAACATATTTGTTACGTTCGGAGGACGTGTTTTTCAACAGACTGTCGGCATACCAATGGGAACAAACTGTGCCCCTCTACTTGCTGACTTGTTTCTTTATTATTATGAGGCTGACTTCATGCAGGAACTTCTTAGGAAGAAAGATAAGAAGTTAGCAATATCCTTTAACTCTACTTTCCGCTATATAGATGACGTTCTTTCACTAAACAATTCAAAATTTGGTGACTATGTGGAACGCATCTATCCCATCGAATTGGAGATAAAGGATACTACAGATACAGTTAAGTCAGCTTCATATCTTGACTTACATCTAGAAATTGACAATGAGGGTCGGTTGAAGACAAAACTTTACGACAAAAGAGATGATTTCAGCTTTCCAATTGTGAACTTTCCATTTCTAAGTAGCAACATTCCAGCAGCACCTGCATACGGGGTATATATCTCTCAATTGATACGATATTCCCGTGCTTGCATTTCCTATCATGATTTTCTTGATAGAGGGTTACTGCTCACAAGGAAGCTATTAAATCAAGAGTTCCAAATGGTGAAGTTGAAATCATCCCTTCGTAAATTTTACGGACGCCATCACGAGTTGGTTGACCGTTATGGAATAACCATTTCACAAATGATATCGGATATGTTCCTCACGTCGTAACTACAATCCCCTTCCCTTTCATGAATTTGACCTACCGAATTAGACTATTTACCGGATTTGTAATCACATAAGCAACACGACGGGTGCCGCATGTGGAGCAGGATCTGCTTACCCTTCCGGAGCACCTGAGATCACCCCTAGTTTTTGGTGGGGTTCGTGTTGTTTATTCTTTAGTTTTCTATGTTGTGTCATGTGTACTATTGTTTTTCTGTTTGTCTTTTTCATTTTTAGCCATGGCGTTGTCAGTTTGTTTTAGATTTATGAGTTTGACTGTCCCTTTGGTATCTTTCGTCCCTCTTTTAAGGTCAAAAATAGGACAATTATTATGGTTAGCAAGACAAACACGTCCAGACATTGCGTTTGATGTTGCTGCTATTTCATCAAAAATTAAGTCTAGCACTATTGAAGATCTAAAGAAAGTCAATAAAATAATTAGGAAGGTGCAAAACGATCCCGTTTCACTGCAATTCCAGAATCTTGGACATGATGTGAAATTTATTTTGTTCAGTGATGCATCATTTGGAAATCTTCCAGATGGTGGAAGTCAGGGTGGTTATGTTGTGTTTTTGATGGGCGATGATGGTAAAGTGAACCCAATCACTTGGCAGTCTAAGAAATTAAGAAGAGTTGTACGTAGTACTTTAGCAAGTGAAGCCTTGGCCTTAGCTGATGGTGTGGACTGTGTTATATCTTTAGCAGCTCTGTTTAAGGAATTAATGCATAATGAGAACGATTTGATGCATACTCCAGTAGATTGTTTCGTTGACAACAAAGACCTTTATCATGCAATATACTCTGATAAACCTGTTGGAGAAAAGAGATTGAGGGTGGAGATCAATGCAATAAAGCAATTACTTCAAGATGGAGAGCTTAAAGAAGTAAAATGGATTCAGACAAATGAACAAATCGCCAATGTTCTTACAAAGCATGGTGCTTCTGGACAAGACATTTTACGTTGTTTTGAAAAAGGACTTTTGAATTCAAGCCTTTTGTAATTAGTGCAACTGACAATAAAAAAAAGGAGAACAAAGATCAGATAAATACTTGATACTATGACATTTTAATTGCCTTCATTTTCATTTTTATTTGGACATTAACATTTCTAGTGAAAAGAGAAAAGGATTAGATTGTTAACTACTGTGTTTTCTATTATTTTGTTTATATTATTTTCAGGTACATGTTACTTGGTGGGTTTAGTTTATAGTTTAGTAAAGACATTAGAATAGACAATAGAATTATATTGAAGCCATAAATAGCCAATCAACACTATCACCTCTTATTTCTTGTACAAATTGTATACTGTAAATTCAGAAATTATTGCGCACATTTATTATTGCGATTTTGTCATTTTACACTTGAATGCGATTTTAATTTTTACGATTTTGAGAAAAAGGCATGCTTAATTCAGTTAAAATATTACAAAATGCGAGTTTTAATTATTGCGTTTACAACTCCGTCGCATTATTGGCAATAATAAAAACCTCGCAATAATTTCTGAATTTACAGTATGCAAATGGCATTTTTGTGCAAATAGAAACAAAGAAACCTAATCTATAATTTTTTTATGTAAATTAGCTATTATGATGGGCTTTCAGAAAGTAAGCTCAACCCCATAACTAGTAAATGTAAAATCTGAAATTTATAAAAAATTGTGAGACAAATATTTGTTATTTAAATTACACAACATCTAACTTCATCCCTCTCTTGGGCAACTCTTATATGGACTCCTCATATATGAATTTACTGGTAGTATAAACATGATAATAGCCATTTACTATACTGACAATTCAATGATTGTACAAGCCTGGAATCAGATAAACCTATCACAATGGGAAGTCTATAGCAGTGAACCCAACAAAATTCCTAGCACCATCAACTCCTATAGTGTGAATGAAGAGAAAATTAATTATTGTATGTATACCTTTAGGTGCACACCATTATATCTTTATGTATGTTTGTAAACCTATTGGTGAAATGCCAAACTTCTCAATTCAATTACTCTCCTTAAAGTGTTTTTAATGATAGAAAATTACAATACCTCAAATTACAGTGGAAACTTTAGGATTAATACAGGAATTTTTGTAACTAATTATGTTGAAATCAATTGAATTCAATGTAAATTTGAAAATTTGATAATATGTATTATTTTTTTTCTACAATACATGTTTAGAGTGGTCGTGTGACAGGACTTGTGGATTTAATTAAAGTGGATAAGATATGTTAATACACCTGGATGGCAGACTAAACACCCCCACTGATACAACAACACCTGCAAATGGAATTTAACTTTTTATCTACCTCTTATGTTTGCTTTTCCAACAGGAATCTGCTAAATGTTTACTATATTCCATCTGGGGTTCATTGAATAAGTTTGCAAAATATTTGCTTGCATAATGATTTAATATAATAAACACTGGAGTTAGTAATAACATATTTCTCACTTACTTTGAGATCCCTCCTATAAAACAACATACATAAAGCCTCAATAAAAAGATCAACCCTTAAAAATAACATACTAAAGCCCTAACAAATTTATGATCACCCCTCTACAATAACATTAAAAAGCTTCAACCAATTGGAACCCCCTCAATATAATTACAAGCCTCAATAGATTCAGATCCGCCTTCAATTACATCATTGAGAGTCCCCCCTACAGCTCAGTATTTTTTCACATTTCAACAATATTTTTCTTCAATGGTCAAAATTACCATTACTGAAAGAACTGTACATATCAATATTATGTAGTCAAGTGACCTATACTGTCAATATTCATGTATAATATTGAAACCTGATACAAAATATCTGGGAAACATGGATAACCGAAAAAAAAATGAAAGTGTTAAATTGTATAGAAGTGTCATTTTTTTTATCATTCATATTTCATTAACATAAATCGTCAGAAACATGCATGAAATTTTTGCCACTGGATGTTAAGCAACAATCATCAACATATAATTGTCCTGTGTTGTGTACCATGGAAAATAAATATTTTTTTGACTTGGAAATTTTTAAAGCATTGGATCTGTTTTGTTCATAAAAAACACCATGAAGTAAATTCAGAATAATAAACCATAAGCCATCAATTAACACCTTGTAAAAAAACAGTAAATTCAGTATAAAATGGAGAAAAAAATCACACTTAATTCACTGTAATTATCAATAACAAATAATTGTTGTCACAATCTGTCAAAAAATCTATAAGTTCAATACCACAGGGCACTCTGTTACAATGGATGTTGCTGTAAATCTTAATTAATGATAGTAACATGAGTTATCTCCCATGAGCTATACATTCATGAAGAAAACATACTTCTCGTTAATTATAATCAGCCAAAATGATTAACAAAACATGAGAAAAAGCATTTCTGAAGACAACATTAATGTCCTCTCCGTATAATCTCAGTCTTATGGACACAAATATTTAAATTCACAAGCATTTGGGCCACAATTGGAACACTAGCAGATAAATATTAGCATCATGAGTGTTATGTAGAGTTATGTTTAGTGACAATATTAGAAGCCTGGTATCTTTGATGAGTTGGTGTCTGTGAGATTTAAACTTGGTTTTGAAATTATTACTGTAACTTACTGACTCGATACCATTTTTTCCCTTGGGTACGCCTCAAGTCAGGGCAATAGTAGCTGCGGAACCGTAGCTCTTAGGTCCTTATGTTATTTTTTACCGCAAATAGTCCAAAAATAACATAAGGACCTAAGAGCTACGGTTCCGCAGCTAGGGCAATAGTTGCACCTCAGAGGACAATAAACTTACTATTCCACTGCAGGTACTCAGTCAATAATTATAAATTGTTATATATCTAGAACTTCCATCTCTGAAACATTCATAGGGATAAGCTCAATTATTTGTATAATTATGTACCTAATAGTAGATTAGCAGCAGGGACATGTCTTCTGACTGGGAGAATATTCCTGTATTAAATAGAGGTCAAGAAGTTTGCGTTTCTTGCACTTTCAATATAAGCCATCTAAAGTACAGAAAAAAAGCTGGATTTCTTTATTACTAGAAAACTAAAGAACACCTGGATATTGTGTTTAATTATTAGAGAACTAATTAGGAGAAAAGGTGAATGCTCCTTATTACTTCAGATAACAATCAAACTTACAGGATTATCAATATGGTGTTTGTAATGACTAAGTTTACATTTTTCTAAAGGTTTTCATCAAAACTACACATTCATGATGATTTTTATCTTTTCAAATCATATTCTTGTGACTCAAATTCAATTTAAACTTAAAAACATTTTAATTTGAATTTAAATTCTAAAGTAGATATGTAATCATGTGAATTTTCTCACCAGAAACAAGTATTTAACTTCAAAGGTTTTCTTTTAACACAGGTAAAAAGTCACCTGGTATGGTGATGATTCGTGTGATGGACACACGTCAAACTCATGCCATTTCTTGGCCTTTGCAGCTTTAAAAAAAAATGTCAATAAAAAAACATTGGCTACTAAATAAATCCTATAAATCTCTTTGCTGGGTGTTGAATTTCTTTATATAAAAAGACATTATTTATTTTTGACATTGTTTCTAGTGTTCAATGATGATAAATAATTCTGCAACTGAAGTGCGTAAAAATCAATGAGGATTTCTAATGTCAGATAGCAAATTATTTGAATTAAAGAATCTCTGTGATAAATATGTGGTTGACTGACATGTCATTGCACACTAATTCCTTATGGAAGAAAGAACTAAGAGCTGAGTGGACATGATAAATTCTTAGGAAGAATAAGCTTGACCTCAGTGTTACACCAACTTTTGTCAGATAATTATGAATTCTAAGGTCATCATGTACAATTTCATTACAATCCAATAATATTAGCTGAAAGTTACATTCGTTTATATGTACTACAGAGAAAAACTATCAGGACTTAAATCAAGTGTAAAAACAAAGTGAAATTAGTAATGGGTTTGTAGTCTCTGTAGCCACAACAATAAGGACACAGCGTGATCAAAGAAAAGTGTATTCTGATAAATTCTCTCAATATCAAATTGGTTTATCTAAAACACAGCTTAGAAACTATAAAAAAAACATGTCTTCATAGTAAATATGATTGCTCTCAGAAAACAATTAAAACCACTATCTAATGTTGATTATCTCATGGTATACATTGTATTAAAACCACTATCTAATGTTGATTATCTCATGGTATACATTGTATATAAAACAATTAAAACCACTATCTAATGTTGATTATCTCATGGTATACATTGTATATAAAACAATTAAAACCACTATCTAATGTTGATTATCTTATGGTATACATTGTATATAAAGCAAGAAAAGGACAATTATTGTATGAAGTTGTTATCTTTTGTTTTGGCCAATCTTAACACCTTCATTAACAAATAAACAAGGAGAGTTACTCTTACATATTTTTTTTATACAATGCTAATTACTTCTTTATTTCAAAATAATCTAAAAAAAAACAATTTAATCATAAACTGGACTTAAATATGTGATTATTATGGAATACCTATCAACGATAATTAAGGGGAAAACTCTAAATTAGCACGTTAACAGATTTGATGATTATATTTCTAGCCCTATTATAGATTTCACAATAACAATTATCTTTTGATTTGGGAACAATTAGTTAATTTGTATCGTCAGCATCATAGAGTCTGAAAGACCATGTAATTAGAGGCAATATTTATTTTGCTTCAGTGGAGTGAAGAGAAAAAGTAATCTATTGAGGAATCAAGTTAGAATGGGATGATACCATGTGCTAAGAAAATACCAATATCTGCCTGCAGCATTTATCCAAATCACATTTTTGTATGCCAAATTCATTTTCCTATTAATTTCCATACAGCTTTTCCAATCTTTTGATTAACTGGCACATCTCAGATATCTGATTTGGTCGAAAATGTCCTCTTTACTTAATTGCTATTCTTCTAGAAAAATGTCTTGTCACATAAATATCCACGGGGAAAAGGAGACATTTATTCCTGATTGTTCATTTCACTTAAGAAAAAACAGAGCTAAAAGGTAACATTAATAATGAATTTACTAAGTGATAAAATATAAACAGTGCTATAGAATGCATACCGACCATGCCGTGGTGTAGTGGTTAGTATATCACACTACTAACACAAATGTTTTTGTGTGATCCCTGTTTCGTGGCGAAAATTTCAGGGACAGAATTTTGGGCTCTTCCTTGACACCATTTGTGAGTATGGTCTTGAGAAACGATGATAGCCCATTAGATTTGAACGATAAATTAAGAGAGAGCCATAATCTCTTGCACGTAAAAGACACCCTTTTTCGAAAAAGAGCAGGCTAATGCTGCTACAAGGCAGTACTTGCACCCACAAAGTGGAAAGGGATTAATACAAGGCACAATCACTTGTTTCCCAATCCACTATAAATAGATATAGGAAGATCTTGTATGAGTGCCAATGAGACAACTCTCCATCCAAATAACAATAAATATGTTTAAACTTTACCAACCATGCAAGACCCTAATGGGTACACATATAGCCAAGATTGTTAAAAATAAAACTCGTCAACTTTGCAAATTGTTTTAGGTCCCTAAAATTGTTATCATCTGACCTCTATTGTCTCTTTCCCATGACATGTTTTCAAGTTTTAGACCACTTTGTCTTTTTTATTTGTGGTAAATATATGTCAACTTAACATCTTCACATGTTTAAGTTAAATAATGACTATAAAAATAAGTATGGTTATGTTCTTCTCATATATGTTATGATGGTATGATACTAAACCCCTAACGGGAAGGATTGTACCTGATATTCATATGATAAAATCATAATCTTTCAATCAGTTTAATTGAAGTCTGGAGCTGGCATGTCAGTTAACTGCTAGTAGCCTGTTGTTATTTATGTATTATTGTCATTTTGTTTATTTTCTTTGGTTACATCTTCTGACATCAGACTCGGACTTCTCTTGAACTGAATTTTAATGTGCGTATTGTTATGCGATTACTTTTCTACATTGGCAAGAGGTATAGGGGGAGGGTTGAGATCTCATAAACATGTTTAACCCTGTCCCAAGTCAGGAGCCTCTGGCCTTTGTTAGTCTTGTATTATTTTAGTTTTAGTTTCTTGTGTACAATTTGGAAATTAGTATGGCGTTCATTATCACTGAACTAGTATGTATTTGTTTAGGGGCCAGCTGAAGGACGCCTCCAGGGGTGCGGGAATTTCTTGCTACATTGAAGACCTGTTCGTGACCTTCTGCTGTTGTTTTTTCTATGGTCGGGTTGTTGTCTCTTTGACACATTCTTAATTTTATCTGTGAACATTATTAGTTAGTTTAAGTTGACCAGCATTAGTTTGTTTACAAAACATTACTTAGTTTACAGCATGTTTATCCTCGACAAGTACATATATATACATTTATATGAACCTGATTTATGTATTCATCACATTTTTGATTAATTGATTGTTGCTTGCTTAACATCCATTAACTTTTTGATCTGAATGTCACTTATTAACCACATTTTTTTTATTAGAAATAATAGTAATAAAGGTTTTTAAGGAGTTAATTGATTTGAAAACTCAGTCTTTCAATCCCAAACTTAACAATGAAGGACTTGATTCCTTTTAAGACTGAGCACATCAATATACAATGTTATTTTTGTTATTATTGTCTGGTAGTTTATCTCTCAGTACCAATATCAGTAGGAAATCTGTTTATCTCTTTATGTCCTATTAAGAAATCAATTTAACATTGAGATCATTAATTACCAATGGAATGAAATCATCATCATCATCGGTGTCTACAAACTACTAATCATAATGTCAACCTCCTAGTCTGCCATTAACAACACTATTTATACAACAACTTTCTACAAAGATTTCTCCAAAGAAATTCTAAGGAATAGTTTACACTCACAGAGCCTGACTAATGAATGTTTATATTTTCTATCTAATACACTGATAAAAGTAGAATAATAGTAAAAAAAATATGTCACTTAGCAACTTCATTATCATTAGAACAACTGTGACCCTGATCATCCCAACTATACCATAATCACTGACCCCTGAAACTAAGGTCACATCATCCCAACTATACCATAATCACTGACCCCTGAAATCAAGGTCACATCATCCCAACTATACCATAGTCACTGACCCCTGAAATCAAAGTCACATCATCCAAACTATACCATTATCACTGACCCCTGAAATCAAAGTCAAATCATCCAAACTATACCATAATCACTGATCCCTGAAATCAAGGTCACATCATCCCAACTATACCCCAATCACTGAACCCGAAATCAAAGCCACATAATCCAAGCTATATCAAGATCACTAACCCCTGAAGTCAAGGTTGCATAATCCAACTTTACCATAAAAACTTGTCCCTGAAATCAAGGTTGCATCAACAAAAAACTAAAGGTAGAGTCTTCAAAAATAAATAACAAGAATGTGTCCAAAGTACACGGATGCCCCACTTGCATAATCATTTTCCGTGTTCAATGGAGCGTGAAATTGGGTAAAAAATATAATTTGGCATTAAAAGTAGAAAGATCATACAATAGGGAACATGTGTACTAAGTTTCAAGTTGATTGGACTTCAGCTTCATCAAAAACTACCTTGACCAAAAACTTTAACCTGAAACTTGCACTTTCATTTTCCATGTTCAGTGGACCATGAAATTGGGGTCAAAAGTATAATTTGGCTTTAAAATTGGAAAGATCATATCATAAGAACCATGTGTACTAAGTTTCAAGTTGATCAGACTTTAGCTTCATAAAAAACTACCTTGACCAAAAACTTTAACCTAAAACTTGCACTTTCATTTTCTATGTTCAGTGGACCATGAAATTGGGGTCAAAAGTAATTGGCTTTAAAATTGAAAAGATCATATCATGTGGAACATGTGTACCAAGTTTCAAGTTGATTGGACTTCAGCTTCATTAAAAACTACCTTGACCAAAAACTTTAACCTGAAGTGGGACGAATGGATGGACGGATGGACAGACAAACGGACAGACGGACGGACGCACAGACCAGAAAACATAATGCCCCTCTACTATCGTAGGTGGGGCATAAAAATCATCAGCTATAAAATATGTGACATGACAAAAACCCAATTGCATGACAAAACTGTTATAATTAAAGACTTATAAATCAGAAGAACTGCTTGAAAACATTTAAATTTATCACTTCCTATCAACATGATCAACTGCCTTCAGAATACATAATAAATTCATATTCAAACCTTTTCTCTTCGACATTTAATACTTTCAGTTTCTAACATTCTATATAAAATTTATACTGTGAAGATCAGTTTTTATGACAAGAATATGAAATAAGCTAGTGAATAAATGTTTTTATACATATATATGCAAATTAAAACAATGTAGTCATTCTGTTTTGGTTTGCTTTCTACTTTTGATGGATAGTACCACAAAAAACAACAAAAATTAAGTATTTATGATAATTAGAAAAGTCTTGTTTTTATAATCTATTTTTTATACATTAATGGCCAATTAAATTTTTTTCTAGATCTTAAAATCTACGTCTGCCATAAAAATTGACCTGAGCCATTTGTCTGTCCTGATAAATGATGATAGATTGGGAGAGGGATCGACCACATCTGAATACAAAGTAGGATTCAATATATCTATAGGCTGACGAAGAAATAAACAAATCTCCAGGTAATAAAGAATGTATATAATAACCTGAATGACGTTAAAAAACAACACTTCTACATTGTACATATTTGTGAATTAAAGTGTTGTTAGGTCTCTTGTTGAACTGTTTTTTACATTTGAATTCTTGGATCAGTGATAATTGATGTAAATATTTAGATAGGCTGTGAATTTTACTTTTTCCATACATTATAGACAACAACTATTGCTGCATGAACTTTGAACTTAGAATACAGGATTTATTAGTTTTAATTTTTTAACATATGAAAAATCAGTTTTAATTTGATGCATATGAATCACTATAATTCACTACAAGCAATGTAATTAAGCATTTAAAGTCTAAAAATCTTACTTTTCATCTTATCACAATGCATCAGAATTTCTTTAAGAATTTTGCAATGAAACTATAAATTTATTGATGAGAAACAAACTCCACTAGTATTGATGATTGTACTGTGCATACATTATACCATATAAGCCATAAGTCTGATACTCCAGACTAGTTAAATGTTTATTGGGACTAGTAAGTATTTGTTTAGACACATAATTAAATTGTTAAAATATTGGTCTTCAGACTAGTAGTTGAAATAGACTTGTAATAAGCAATTTATATTAGATTATTAGTGACTTTATTGTAGATATTCATCTTGATACTTGATTTAAGGGGTTATTAAGAGAGAAGTTGTATAATCTTGGATTTACTCTTGAGGTTCCATAATAACTGCAATGTCTTAAATGGTAGAACAATTAAGTTAAGCTATAAACAAAGTGAATATAATTATATAAGTGTTGGTTTAATTTTATTATACATTGCTGAACAAATTGGATTTTCCCATATATATGCAATTTTAGTTATATGATGAAAATTTACACTCATGATAAATCTTCTCACTAGAAAAGTTGCAAGGAGTTGCAAGGATTTAACATGTTCTACTGCACCCAACCAAATATAAATCCACTGTTTAGACTGGTAACTACAGTAACCCAGTCACATAACAAGAAAGTTGCAAGGATGAACATTTTCTACTGCACCCAACCAAATATAAATCTAATGTTAAGACTGGTAACTACAGTAACCCAGTCACACTGTAATGATTTATAAACCACATTTATAAGTAAAAAGGTAGGTGTTATTATAATGGTAACTCTTATTTCAATTTAAATCTTGAAATCTTCATAAATTGAAGTGCTTTATTATTAGAAGTCCATTAATGATTTACCAAAAAATGATTTAATCGACATTTATGAAAGTTTATTTCACAGACAGAAAATTCATGCATATTTTGCTCGTCAGATCATTAAATGACTTCACTTACCTATTAAAAGTTATATAGCCAATGTTTTATGACTCCAGAATTCACAAGAAAATGGATAAGTGAGGGTATAAATTAAGGAGAGGGTTAAATTTTAATCAAATGGATAAATAGTGGGTGTACTAACAAATTACTGATTCATTATCAATAACAGTATTATTGCTTAATTAAAACATGATATGGGAAAATGCAACTAGAATTCCCCAAAAAAGAAGAGTTAAGACAGTTTCTGAATCAATCTTATACTTCCTTCAATCCTTTCAGCATTGTTATATCACCATTGATTACGGAGAGAAGCCTCATTAGTAAGAGAACACTTCCCCTGGGGGGGGAACCTATTGATGACAAGGTCAGATAAAATGTCTTTTTACAAAGATTCCAAACTTCACTTATCAATCAAAAACTTTCAATATGTAATATATCATCTTGTAAATTATAATTTGATTTTTAAAATATATGCACATGATTTGGAAACAATATTGTTTAATGGTATTATCTGG
This sequence comes from Mytilus edulis, assembly GCF_963676685.1. Classification (NCBI taxonomy): domain Eukaryota; kingdom Metazoa; phylum Mollusca; class Bivalvia; order Mytilida; family Mytilidae; genus Mytilus; species Mytilus edulis. The sequence continues at coordinate 97,008,164 of NC_092348.1, forward strand.
GCCAGTATATATAGTTAGTGATAGTCAACTTTTTTGGGGGAAAATATGCAAAAGCATGTGACATTATAACATAGAACAATTTTAATAGAAACAACTATATAATATATATTGGATTGCTGTAATATTTACCTAAAGGTTCTCCATTATATATCCACTGAATTCTTCCAACTTGGTTTTTCACTTTACATTCAAATGTAACACTGGTTCCCTGAACAACTCTTTTATCTTGTGGAGTAACAGTAAATTCTTGCACAGCAAAAACTGAAAGGAGACAGCAGAAATATATCTATATATGAACTTGCAACCATCTGATTCACACATGTTAAATTAAATCTCCTCATAACAGTTCACACGGACTACCATACACAAAGTCAAATCTCCCCAAACCAGGTCCATACTGATTCTCATAGTTAAATCCAATATCCTCATAACAGTTCAAACAGACTACCATATATACAGCCAAATCTCCCCAAAGCTTGTGCATACTGATTCTCATATATATAGTGGAATCAAATCTCACCAAAACAGGTTCATAGAGATACACATAGTGGAATCAAATCTCCCCAAAACAGGTTCATAGAGATTTACATAGTTAAATCAAATCTCCCCAAAAGTTCATAGATTCACATAGTTAAATCAAATCTCCCCAAAAGTTCATAGATTCACATAGTTAAATCAAATCTCCCCAAATTTCATAGATTTACATAGTTAAATCAAATCTCCCCAAAAGTTCATAGATTCACACAGTTAAATCAAATCTCCCCAAAACAGGTTCATACTTATTCTCAAAGTGAAATCAAATCTCCCAAAAACAGGTTCATACTAATTCTCAAAGTGAAATCAAAATCTCCCCAAAACAGGTTCATACAGATTCACATGTATATATTGAAAAATCTCCCCAAAACAGTTTATACAAATTTACAGACTGGCATTTCAAATTAAATCTCCCCAAAACAGGTTCAGAGATACACATATGAAAACAAATCTCCCAAAACAGGTTCATAGAGATAATATACAAAACATTTCACATACTACAACATTTTGTACAAACTGGTATATAACTACATATACTTCATATATGTTGAATGAATCAAACATAAGAAGGAACTGACCAGGCATATTCAGTGAAACATCAGAAAGTAATTTTTAACTACTTTTTGTGTGTCTTATTTTGATTCTCCTTTTATATTTTGTCTAATGTTGTAGAGATTGATTGTAAGGATTGTTGACATAGTCATAACCTGGTTTTATTTATTTACTTAGAGATAAAAGAGATTTAAGTCAGTATATTGAGGTACTTGTGTATATTATTATGTTGACTATAGCTACTAGAGTACAGTCAAGTTTTCTCCCTTATTTGTCTTGGTAGACTACAAGTAACAATATTGATAAATCACTGTTATTACTGTTTATAACAAACTTCTTCAAGATCTAATTATATCAAAGACACAATTTGTATTACTTTATTTCACTATATGGGTTTAAAGCTTTTCTTTAAAGATAAAATATTTGCTTGTTAAAATATTTGATTTAAGTATGAGAGATTTGGCGAAATGTTTGCATAAGTTACAACCTTTGTAAAACAACAATTAGTATATTAAAGATTCAAATATCAAGAACTTTTTGGAGAAAGTCCACCACTACAAACAAATTGGAAACTAAGAGCACTCTATATGAAGATAGTCTAAGGCTATAGAGGTACCAATTCTTGTACTAGTATATTAACTCTGATCATTAGTTTGTTTGCCTTTTGGCTGCACTCAATCACCAAAAAGATTTACCATTGTGGCAAGCAGCTGTTATTTTACAATTTCAATGTGCAGCAATTTGATAATCTATCTACACAAATCATGGACTGGTATATAATTAACGCTGGTCATATTTAGGAGATATCTATAGGTTTTACTTTCAGAGGGGCAGAAGATACCAAGGGATATTCAAACTAATAAACAACAATATATACATAACAACATAGCTATCTTAAAACTTGTTCCTACCAAAAACCAGGTGCTTTGTATCAGATCCTGCTTCATATGTGACACCCATCATGTTGCTTATAAGGAAGCACAAAATCCAAAATGTCACATTTCAAGAAAAACAAGACAGAATGGTCAATAATATGCATTATCAATTAATTGGCTCTCCTTTTATTAAAAATAAAACACTTCTTAGATCATTACTTTTTATTTTAAAGAACTCATTCTGGCTCTTCAGTGTTTTGGGGAGCAACAAATTCATATAATCTATTCAGTGCAACGAAACTCTAATAGATATTAAAAGACCTCAAATAAATTGTTTTATATATGCATATATGTAAGGAATTCAAATTATTATTGAATCTGGTTTTTATGTTTAGAACAAAGAAATAATAAAACTTGAAATTTTACAGAATTAACACATAGTAAACTAATTATAAGTTTTCTAATTGAATTTTGTGCCTAACAAGGACTAATCACCACAAACATGATAAAAGATCTATTAATTTGTCTTAATTGACATAATAAACAATTTACAAACTAAAATAAACTCCTCAGCTGGAACCAATGATAGAGAACATTTGGCACAAAAGTCTTGTAATTTTTCTACATTGATAATCATGATAATGGCTGATGTAAAATGATGGAAAACTTCCAATAATTGATTTACTGTAAATTCCATCTTAATTCACAAATCAGAGGTACACCAGTTTTTCTTTTTAATTCTAGATTTAAATTTACATATATTGACCTGGGAATGAAATAGATTATTTAATGGATTTCAATCCAATATACATTTGATAACAGAATAAGTTTTATCCTACATCAGCAATGATGGTGAAGTGAATGCCTTGTTTGTTTTTGTTGTAATATTTACACAATCAAAACAACAGACAAGTAACATGAGTAAATAAGAACCACTTAATCTGTGAACCTGAACCCAACAATTCCACTTTCAATTAAGTACAGAAGGTGGCAATAAATGACACAGCATATATTGGATAATCTGATTCAAATTAAACAAACAGAAATGAAATATTTATTAAAGAAGATACAAGTGTGGACACAGATAAGTGTGGATAGTATGTTTGGATGTTTGACAGTGTCTTATGACAAAAGGAGTTCTATGTTTAAAGAAGATATAAGGTCAATCTAACCAGTCTCCTATAGTATGGCTATAGACAATACTCAGTAACAATACATCATTTCATTCATTCATGTACTGCTCTTGTCTGAAGTCATACCACAAAACATCAATACTAATAGGTGGGAGCTCTGCCCAAAATGTACATGATGAACAATATTGTAGAGCTTACTACTAAAGCAATTGTAGATCAGCAATTGTCAATGGATTAGAACCAACTCAGCTTTGCTCTGCACATTAGACATGCTAGAAGGCTCATAAGACGGAATATGCTAATTCAATTCTACTTGTTAAGATTCAATATGCTATTCACTCAGTCAAAGGAGAGAATCTATAAAACTAAGTTATCTTCTTTTTAGATTTTAAGTGAAATAAACTTTTACCCCATGTTGAATAAACCAATAACTCTGAAACTGAAGTATGCCAATGTGAACTTTACATTTCCAGGGTCGTAACTACAGATGAGGCAGATGAGGCAACTATTTAAAACAAGCCACATTTTGTATTTGCCTGTTCAAAATCAGGAGCCAAGTCAGGAGCTATTTAGTGGTTGCCCTTTGTTGCTGTACATCATATTTGTTTTTGTCATTATTTGTAAATTCAGGCTGTTAGTTTTCTCCTTTGAATTGTTTTACATTGGTCATTCCTGGACCTTGTATAGCTGACCATGCAGTATGGGTTTTAATCATTGTTAAAGGCTGAACGGTACCTATAGTTGTGAATTTCTGTGTTATTTGGTCTCTTGTGGAGAGTTGTCTCATTTTGGCAATCATACCACATGATCTTCTTATTTTTTATTGTAAGTTAAACATGTACAATTAAAAGATAAAAAAACCTAATCAGCAAACATATTTAAGAAAACTGTTGATTTCATTTCCTCAACAGGTTGAATGTGTCTACAGCTCTTATCATACATGTATACCGTATATCAACTTCTATTGACTGTGTGTCATGTAAATCCTATTTTCCCCCTTTTCACACCTCTACAAAGTGCCATAATGTACAATGTAATATACATCACTGTACACATGATATCATTGTATGTGGTATTACGATTCGAGATACTATATGTATGGTATAAACTAAGATAGAATAAATTTTACTTCCAATAGCATGAATAGAGGACACTTCTAGCACCTTTCAATAAACCGTTACAATATAGATAATACAAAATAAAATGCTTCGCTGAGCGCAGCCTGATACAACTGCAGAGGTCGAACCCTGAATACTAGTAAAATGCTTCTTTTTGGCCCCTAATTCATTTGGTAATTCTAACGTGTTTGGGGCAATTAACCCCAAACTCAATCCCAATATTCCCTTTGTTATATGAAACCTTGTGGTACAATGTCAGAGAGATCCATACAGTTACACACAAGTTACTGTCCAGAAACTAGAAAAATGTTTGCCTCACAACCCTTAAAATGAATCCCAACCGTCTACATGTGGTATTAAACATTGTGGTACAATTTGAGAGCAATTGAAATACTTATACACAAATTATTGTCCTGAAACTAGACAAATGCTTGTTTTTGGTCCCTTTTGAGCCCCTTTTTCCTAAAGGGTTGGGACCATCACCCCAAAAATCAATCCAAACCTTCCTTTTGTGGTATTGAAATTTCTTAAAAAATTCATAGAGATTCATTCACTTAAACTTAAGTTATTGTCCGGAAACCAATGTGTCTTTGGACAACACAGACAACGCAGATGATGGCATCATACCATTATACGATCCCAAATTTTTTGCAGTCGTATAAAAACTAGACAAAGCACTCCACTCTAAAGTTCGTAACACAGTAAATGTAGTAGGACTTTCTTTGAGCATGTTGAGATATATAGTATTGTTTGGGAGACACAAATGACCCCCTCCCCCCCCCTTCCCCTGCAGAAACAAAGTATTACTTTTAAGTTGAACATGGGAGCACATGCCCACAGTGTATGCTTCAATGCTGGAGGAGTTATCCAGAAAGGCTATGCACCTCTTATGCAAGTTTACACTCCTAAAATGACAAAGTTCAACCATCTCCCAAAATGGCAAATTATATAAATGAAATCAAAACCCTGACCACATGTGTTCAATATATGTACAAACAGCCAGTAAAGTGATGTATCTTAATTTATATTTTATTATTTCTATTATTTGTTGTCTGATGATTTAAACTGGTTTGTCACTGTAAAACATGTACAAGATATAATCACGGATGCTATTATACATGTTATATATTTTGTATTATGTCAATTCTATATGCTGCACTGGTTATGAACAAACAGCTATTATAATTTCCCAGCGTGTTAAGTTGTTATACATCATGTACATGTACATTACTAAGAAAAGTAAGCCAATAGAAATGTTACAATCAACATTCCATGTATCTATCTTTTTATGTAATAATTCATTGTTTTAATGTTTCCTGGTGAAATAAAGGCTAAAAGTCTGTTAAATTTTATTCCAGTTTACACAAAAAATAGCCATCAATGGCCAGTTTTAGCCAAACTATACAGATATCAATATAATGCTACATGTATGTCTTCTCACTTGTCATCCTCATCTTCTTATAAACATGATAGAGGTTACATGTTAATCCTCAGAAATGTTTGGCAAAGCATTTACATATTAGTTGTATTTGTAGATACTATAAATCTAATTTATGTAAATTACTCCAAAAATATTAATTTGTGTTTCTATATCTGCTTTATAGTTAAAGTAAAGGTTAATTTGACTAAAAGCAGATTCTGATTATGATTGGTCACAATTTACATAAACCCTCAGCACCATAATGTTTCCATCAAATTGTTTTGTTTTAAACAATTTCACTGCTATGTCCCTAATTTGGTGAAATACCATTCACATTATTATTGTGCTGATACATGTAATATTCAATTATAAACATTGATATAACTCACCTGAAGTAATAAAACATGTAATCCAAATATAATACACTGTATAATCCATTGTTATCACTATAACATAATTCACTTAAATCTCAATTGTAAACTGTGGAATCCTTGAAAAACTTGGCTACAACTCACACAGCTATTCTGAAAGAAGAAAAACACAAAAATAAAGTACATTTACAATCTAGGCAAAGGCTCCTTATAGTTATCATTGAAATATCTTGTATTAAATTCTGTAGTAAATTCTCTTTGTATACTTGTAGAGTTTGAAGATGATCAAAGTTTGGTAATTGATGACTTCCTGCAGAAAGAATACACAACACACATATTATCCATCCTTACCTTAACATTCTTGCATGCGCACATGTCAGTACACAATACTACATGGTAATCACTTGTCTTATTAATAAATCCACAATCTCTGTGTAGTGCCAAAATATGCATGAAGGCTACACCTAATTAATTATATGTTCTGAGGCCAAGCTTATATCACCTGGTTTCAGTTTCAATAAGTTTGTGAACTTTTCTATTATTTTATTTGAATATCATAAAAAATTGCTTCTTCACTAATTGATACACCTCCATCAGCTCCCAGCATGTGAGATTCTCAATAGTTTTATGAAATCATGGCAGTTATCTAACCACTGTAGAAGTAGGTTCAATTTTAGCTTTCTTTCCAACATTATAAACTCTCAAAAGGAAAACAGAGCAATAGAAACAAAAGTTAATCTCAAAAAGAAACTTGCAATGGAAAAAGTTAAATATCAAAAGGAAAACTGTGAAATGGAAAAAAGCCATTGAAAAAATTCTGAAATTTGATGGGGAAAAATATGCAAGAAAAAGTCACAATTCCAAAAAAATTATAAAGTAAAAAATTCACAGGATTTTTTTTTTTGTATTTGTAAATGAATTTTATATGATAAATTGTGTCAAACATTTAAATGATTTTATGAATCAATTACTTTCTCTGAACTACCAAATAAAGTTGCAATGTTTTTTGTAATTGAATAAACATTCTTTGATTTGTGGATGTGGACAGAAGGTTTTGGAGTATCCCAGATTGTTATCAGGTTATTTACCTAATTAACTGCCACTATATAGGTTGTCTGTCAATTGTCTACTGTCTGAACAGAGTAAACATTTATAACACTGTAAAACAACAGGAAGAAACAAATATGTTGAAAATAAAATTAAAGTTACTTCTTTCAATAATATAATATTTCATTTAAATTATCAGTAAAAGTTCAATATTATATAGATTTAATAAGATAGAGAAAAGTTAGAAATCCTCCTGAAATTCGTAAAAAAAAAGGAAATATCAAATTAACTATAAATTTATATGTTCTCTTTAGTGTGGTTTTATTTCCTGTGACATTATCTCTAACATTAAACAGTTTTATTTCCTGTGACATTATCTCTAACATTAAACAATCAACATCTTCATCATTAATAACTGTAATTCAAATTAATTTTCATTGTAATAATATTAAAAGTTTCAATTTGGTTAAATTGATAAAACATTTAATAATTATTCACTCAATCAGAAGACACAAATACTCATTTTATATAAATCTTCACACACGATTTGATTCTTGCACAGTTTGATCGTCTTACGTTAAAAAATAAATAAATTTAATAAGATTTTGAAAAATTGCCATTAAAAAATATTCTGAATTTATCTAAACATAGTATGACAATGTATGAGAAAGCTATCTAACTTTTATTAAATTTATCTTTGTTCTGATTCTAAAGAACTTCTGGAGTAAAAAATTAATAGTTATAGCACTGACACATTTATTTCATTATTTGTAAAAAAAAAAAACAAAAAAAAAACTGATCAAAGAGTATAAAATGGTTTCATCAAAAAGTTTCCGAAAAATGATTCATTTACAACAAATAAAACATAGAACAGTTATAGCTGATGATAGAAAGCATTCAAAACAATTTCATCTTATCATTCCTACAGATAGGTGGCATTAAATAATCATATATGAATTGATTGATTGGTGTTTAATACATGTACCACATTCAGCACTATTGTGTTAATTTGTGGAAGTCAGTTTTTATTGGTGGAGGAAGTAGGAGTGCCCTGTAAACACCATCAAACTTCGGTAGGAAAACTGACAATCCTAGTCAATTAATATTTGGCCCACCTGCCACATGCAGGATTCCAACTCACAATGTCAGTGTTAACAGGTAAGTCAAAATTAGTTCATCTACATAGACCACTGGGACACCAAGGCCCCAAAATAATCATATCATATATATATAATAAGGTAACATCCAAACACATTTCTTTAGAAATAACCATACTGATGAAGTAAGTTATCATCTAAAAAAATATTTCATAATTTTGGGGCCTTTTATAGCTGACTATGGGGAATGGGCTTCGCTCATTATTGAAGGCCATACAGTCACCTATAGTTGTTAATTTCTGTGTCATTTGGTCTCTTGTGGAGAGTTGTCTTTTTGGCAATCATACCACATTTTCTTTTTTATATAGATGAAATAAGGTTTCATCTGAAATCGTTTCATCTAAAACAATGATAGATGAAGTATGTAATAATTTAAACATGCAAATGCAAGCTAAAAGCAAGATGTTAAATTCAATATTTAAAGACAAAATATTTCAAATTAACAATAAGTGTAACTTAACATTACAATTTATCAACATTCTGTTATTGCAATACATAATTTACTTACCACCAAATAGTGTAAGAACAAGTCAAATAAAATATATGTAATCCTTTGTAAAATGCTTTTAGATTTCGAAAATGTGTAGGCACAAAAGACATAAATAAAATAATCTGTGCTTGTATAGACGTAGCCACAGTTGATGTCGATATTCAATACTACAGGACGATCTCTTCCTTTCTTCAGAATGTATTGGAAAAACTATGAATGCAGTTCGTGTTTACTTTAAATCCTTCAGTAAAAATCAAACACTCAACCATGCAATGAAAAAGAATTTTCACAGGTATGTTTACAAGCTTACCTTGGGTTACCTGTAATTTTACATCATTTTGTCATGCAAAGAAATACCATGGAGAAATTAAGGTTCCGTACAAAAGATTGCTATTTCCTATTTGTTGATCTAACTTCTATAGTTAAATTTAAATGATTGTTATAAAAGGCTAACATCATTAACTAAATAATGAAAATCTCCTATTTAAGAAGTACATTACTACAGGGGCTTCAAGACAGTACTCAAATTACACTATTAAACCTCGCACATAATCATCAAAAGTCATGGATATGAATTTAAATTGAGAATTAAAAACTATGAATTCAAAAATCTTTTTTCCATTTTCATTCTTAACTCACAAAAGATTTGTAATATTTTTTTTCTGTTCGTGGAAAAAAATAATTGAAGAAATCATTAAAATTGTATGAATTATTGAATTATCACTAATTGTCTTCATTGATAATTCATAAACATGATAAATGTAAAAAGTCCTCAGATATGGCTTCAGTTGTTTAGGTGTAAAAACTATAAAGTCGAAATCATTCAAATATATCTAATATCTCTATTTTTAAAAACAAACCTGACTAACTGCGTTATTCCATTTCCCAATAAATTCAAGAAAAACTAGCAAATCTTAAAATTATAGAATATAACAAGTGGATAAAAAATCATGCTATCAGCTAATCTGCATAAAATGTATTAATATTATCTGAATAATGCTGGAATTATGATAACACCTGTACCTGCCCAGAGATAATGTCACCATTGTAAGGTGTCAGAGGTGACACTGTTATTTAATTATCTAAATCACTCTCCATGTTTCCATCAAGAGGTGAATATATAATCAGGTATTAACCTTAACAAATGTTTCCTTATCAGCAATTAATTATTTCTACTATATATAGATGGAGCCTTTCTGCTGCAGAATCCAAAGCAAAAAAAAAAAAAAGGATAAAACTAAGGGCAGAACAAACCAACACCTTTGAAGAAGAAAAATCACATGGCCAAACAAAAACAGCAGTTAAAACTAAGAATTGTTGGTCTTCTTTTACTTTAGGGGTCCACTCATAAAGAGCTATATACTTAACTATTCTTAACCCCAAACCTTACCCTAACCCATTCTTAAACCTAACACTACCCCAACCCTAAAACCTAACATAAAACCTCCCCTAATCTAACCATAACTATGAATGAAGCTGAACTCTAAAGTATGGGGACCCTTGAAATATGTGAAACCATAGTATTTAATATTTCAACTCAAAATTATGCTTTAGCAATGTAGTATATATACATGCTATGTACTGTACATAATTTAAAAAAAAAGATCCTCAATAGAACATAGCCATGTAGGAAAGACTTTCAGTTTGGATTACCCTAAAATCTGGTTACAATATTGTAATTTTGTTCAAATAAAATTATTTAATATAATAGAACTCTTAAATTGATCTGTAAATTTTTAGGCAATTTTCAAGTATCAAAACGTCCACCATTAATTTTTTTAAGCCACATGGGTCTACTCTTCTGGGATCTCAGGTCAAATATCTTTTTCAACTTAATTTTATAGAAAAAAGTTTTTTCAACATAAACACTCAATGTCAATTGTCATATTTCCCCCCTCATCTTCTTATGTATACGTTTTACTTGTCTATAACTTTACTGTAAACAATTTATCTTAGAATTTAAAAAAAATAGCATTCAAAATAATAAAAACAACACTGGACCTCATTGTAAGGGGGGGGGGGGGGGGTCATTGTAGCATATCCACCAGTATTGAAACTGTTAAAGAAAACTAGGAAAGCAAAGTCTGAAAAGATAGAATTGGCATGTACAGTAGGTATTTTGGGAATGTGTCTTGTTCTCTAAGGGCAATGATACCGTAATTCAGAAACTTAAAACTTCATTTGGAAAGTGTCAAAGGGAAGTAATTTTTCAAAGCTCAATCAAGCATAAAATATATGATCTAGAATTGTTCATTTCCCGAACCTGCTTTTACATAAATTGTACTCCTTAACAACATAAAACCTAGTTCTAGATTTCCATCGAACTCAGGTCTGTTACAGCCTACAGGAAGGGGACATTTCATTGTTTCGAAACCCTCCGAGTCAGAGAACAACACAAGGGACTTAACTCATGATAAAAGGTTTGTGCTTAAACTCGAATACCTCCTGCTATTGGGACACTATAGCTATACGTGAGTGTACATGTACCTCATTTGTTTGTCTTCACAGATTCAGCAATAAAGAAATTATATTAACTAACTTTAATAGAGATATTTTACAATAAAGTGTGTTCTGACAACTATAGAAAACCTCAAACAAAAACTTTCTTTTTGTTGAGGTCTTTTTGCGGATTTGTTTGCATATTTGTCATGATTTGAATTTCAGTTATCTGTGTTTGTGCATCTGTGATATAATTATATGCTAACACAGTTCCGGCTGCTGGGTACCAATTATTGAGAAATAAAATAGAGAAACAGAATGGAAATGGAGAATGTGTCAAAGAGGCAACAACCGGCCGACCTAAGTGCAGGAACAGCCGACGGCAACCGATTGGTCTTCAACACAGCGAGAAAATTCCACACCTGGAGGTGAGCGTCAGTTCAGTGGCGGATCCAGATATTTTATAAGTGGGGGCAAACTGACTGCCCCCCCCCCCCCAATCCGCCTCTTAACAAAATGTGTATATATAATAGTTAAGTTAAAATGGACGTCATACTAAATTCTAAAACATATATAAAATGAACTTAAATTAAAGAACATACAAGACAAACAAAGGACAGAGGCTCCTGACTTGGGATAAACGGAACATGCAATGCCTAAAAAATAAAGCGTATGAAAATTATGAAATAGTGTTTTACAATACGGTGTGTACCATCAACTGCATAAAAAGTTTAAACGCCTTTCAAGCCGTTTGTCAGATTTTTTTGTATGTTATTGGGTGTTTTATTTTTATTTTTAGTCAGTTGTGTTATCAATAATTTATATGTCTGTCATGTATGTTTACAGTTTGCGATGTTGGATCCAAATTTTTGTCACGTTTACCAATAATGTTTGTTAAGGTCGCTCAACAGTTATACAAGTGGGAGGTTTTAGCTAGCTATAAAACCACAGGCACTTGTCTCAGAAAAAAATTCCTATATACCTTAATATAAAACCAGGTTTAATCTACTGATCACCTACAGAGTATTAGGAATATCTTCGTCAGATGTTTTCCATTCACTCTGCTGGTTGATATAGTCGAGCGTTTGATTTTGTCAGGTTTGGTGGATTCCCCCTTGTTAAATTTAACCTAGAATTCAGTATTCTTGTTAATACTTTTCTCTAGGAAATTGAAAAATTAGTAAAAGTACTCAAATTATCAACTGCTGGACAATATATTTTTGCGCGTTCGTCGTGCTCGCACAAACCCTGATTGAATATAACATATGACAATAATATTTTAAAGCCGATTTCGTGCGTCCGAAGCCCTTTTCGGAATTTGCCGTCCGTGATCTAGAATTAACTCAACTGCAACAATTTCTTAAAGCAACTGATGTTATGATTCTCGGCCAATTTAGTTTAAACATATTTTGTTTGTTTAAGTACAAATTGGATAAGACACAAGTCAAACAGACTCGGCCAATATCATGCCAATAAAAAAAGGTATAAGTTGAAGATGAACATACACAATGTCAAACTGGATACAATATGTGTTCTAATCAATTACAAAACTGTAAACCACCTATTCTTTTGAGTCTGTATATATGGATTTATATCTACATAAAAGTTAAAAGTATATAGATCGCGGAGCTCCAAAGTAAATGTGGATTATTACTACCGAAGGCATATCATATCAGACTGTATACTAATACCTCATAGGGATTATTACTACCGAAGGCATATCATGGCAGACTGTATACTAATAATACATAGTGGATTATTACGACCGAAGGCATATCATATCAGACTGTATACTAATACTGCATAGGGATTTCCACACATCCATAAGTAATCTACACGAGAGACAAGTTTGACAAATTAATCTGACTAAATCCATCTCTTTGATTAAAAGATTGTGTCGTGATTATATAAGCCGTCATGACCAGAATAACTGAACATGTTAAACGGACATCTTACCGAACCAGTATCAATTCATTGTTGTATTTAAATTGCTCCACTATCAGGTTATTAATCATGTCTCTTTCTAGGTTTCAATTTAAACGTCATGTTCATCTCAATTTGCCAGTATGAAATTGAAATAAAAAATAGATCTCCGTCTGCCCTTAGTGATATTGTTGTACTGAAAACATTAAACGACATGGAATCTCTCTTCAGCTATATTGTAATGTTATGGTAAAGACATTTATACTATCCCAAAATTTACACCGAACAGTTACTTTATCCATATATTCCGGGGCACACCTGACAGTTCTATACTATATCCCCAAGTTTACACATATCCCCAAGATTACACCTAACAGTTATTTCTTAGTTGTAACCGGTGAATCTAAAAGTGAAACGGTTATACCTATTTTAATCTGTCTATTCATATATAACCGTGTCATAGTAAGTTCGACGATATATATGTCTCATTCCGGCTACTTTTACAACTACACTAGTCAGAATTTTCGTCCGGCTACGTATACAACTACACTAGTCAGAATTATCGTCCGGCTACTTATACAACTACACTAGTCAGAATTATCGTCCGGCTACTTATACAACTACACTAGTCAGAATTACGGTATCGCCCTTAAATCTTTCCCTTTAAGTTTACTCCACATAGTACATTTTGTAGTATAATATGACAGCCGTTCCACTTCCAAAAGGTCTAAAACATAAATACTCAAATATGTACAGAGATTCAAACGAAAAGAATTGTCCGTGACATAGATATTAGATAAATCTAACATGATATGTACATACGTAAAATTGAGAATGGAAATGGGGAATGTGTCAAAGAGACAACAACCCGACCATAGAACAGACAAACGCAGAAGGTCACCAACAGGTCTTCAATGCAGCGAGAAATTCCCGCATCCGGAGGCGTCCTTCAGCTGGCCCCGGGCCTAAACAAATATATATATACTAGTTCAGTGATAATGAACGCTATACTAAACTCCAAATTGTACGCAAGAAACTAAAATTAAAAATTAAAAAATAAAATGTTTCTGTTAAAGTAGATGGAGTAATTAAGAATCTGTTGAAATAAACGACAAAACAGTATCTGTTGAAATAGATGACAAAAAATAGAATCTGTTGAAATAGACGACAAAAAATATTCTGTTGAAACAGTTGGAAACGACAAGAATTACTTCTGAACTCATTATCCAATGTTCGACGGCTACTTTAAACCCGAATAAGTACGTGTCACAAAATATTTATAAATATCAAATGAACTAGGAACGGTCCAATATCTATGTTAAACATTCTTTTCCTCGTAAACCGTTAACACTCCACAAAACACTTATATTGATTTCCTCGCCAACCTTTTAAATCCAAACTATACTTTAGGCAAGACCTACGTATCCTGAGAAAATGTACCAACCATATATTTATCTGGATAAAAGTGTGTGAAATTCGCACACCTCTTCTATAAAAACCTGTCTACCCTGTTATTAACCATCACTGCGCTTAACAGAACTATATCATCTACTAAGTTAAATATATCTTATGTTGACAACTGTAAAATTATTTTTGTGAAGAGGTTATATTCACAATATATTATCTAACTAAACACGGAGAATTATATGCAACAAGTATGTGAACATGCACATTTCAACCCCATTTTCAAAACAAAAACAATTGTAACTCTCAAAGGGGATGATGAAATCCTATGCAGTCTCATATGTAAATATATCATGACGAGATCTACCTATTGGCCAAATAAAGTCATGATATCTTTAAAAAACAACAGGGGGGGATGTTGAAATAAAATCAATAAAAGGGAGACAACTTCTAAAGGGGATGATGAAAGCCTACAAAGTTCATCTGGTAAAAGTTCATGAAGAGGTCTATCGATGGTTCAAATTTGGTGTTGATAACTCCAATAGAAGCGTAAGGAGAGCGTGCCAAAAAAAAGGCTGGAAGAAGAAAAAAAACATTAGAAAAACAATAAGGTCTTCCCCCGCCTAGAGTAAAGACCTTAAATTTAAAGACCTCGAACATACTTTCCTTTGATATTACTGTGAAATATCAGAACATGTACTCTAGTACGTTAAACCGATTTTAAACAGTAAAGCAAACTATAAGTACTAACCAGAGCAAATATGGTTGTCACAAACACTGTAACCCATTCAATGTAATTATAACAAAACTTTATGAATGGCAATACCGATCAATGAACCAGAAACGTTCTAAAGTGTTCCGATTTATTTGTACTGATGTAATTGATTGATATGAATGCAGATCAACTATCAGGAAACGTTCTAAAGACTTCCTATCTTACTGACGTACTTGACTGATATCAATACATATCAACTACCAAGAAACGTTCCAAAGAGTTCCGATTTATGTGTACTGATGTACTTGATTGATACGAATATAGATCAACTATCAGGAAACGTTCTTAAGTGTTCCTATCTTACTGATTTCTTGACTTATGTATATCAATGCATATCAACTACGAAGTAACGTTCTAAAATGTTCCTACCTTACTAATGTACTTGACTAATCTTAATGCAGATCAACTACCAAAAAACGTTCTAAAGTGTTCCGATATATTACCGATAATAAGTTTATACAAGTAATATACACAGAACGATATCGATGATAAGTTCATACCAGATATATACATGGGACGATACCATGATAAGTTCATACCAGTAATATACATAGGACGATACCATGACAAGTTCATACCAGTAATATACATCAGACGATACCATGATAAGTTCATACCAGTAATATACATGGGACGATACCATGATTAGTTCATACCAGTAATATACATAGGACGATACCATGACAAGTTCATACCAGTAATATACATCAGACGATACCATGATAAGTTCATACCAGTAATATACATCAGACGATACCATGATAAGTTCATGCCAGTAATATACATTGGACAATACCATGATAAGTTCATGCCAGTAATACACAGTTCACAGGACAATACCGATGATAAGTTCATGCTAGTAATATACATAGGACGATACCATGATAAGTTCATGCCAGTAATATACATAGGACGATACCATGATAAGTTCATGCCAGTAATACACAGTTCACAGGACAATACCGATGATAAGTTCATGCTAGTAATATACATAGGACCATACCATAATAAGTTCATGCCAGTAATACACATAGGACAATACCATGATAAGTTCACTATATACATAGGACGATACCATGATAAGTTCATGCCAGTAATATACATTGGACAATACCGATAATAAGTTCATGCCAGTAATATACACATAACTATATCGATGATAAGTTCATACCAGTAATATATATAGGACGATATCGATAATAAGTTCATACCATTAATATACATTGGACAATACCGACGACAAGTTCATACCAGGTCAGAGTTCAATTTCGTAGCAGCTACGTAGTGCTACGTAGAATTTTACTATTGAACGTGTAGCTATAGACTAGTTGTTATATATATATATTGATAGCAGCTACGTAGCACCTTCGTAGCTGCTTCGATATTGAACTCAACCCAGTAATATACACATTGGACGATATCGATAATAAGTTCATGCCAGTAATATACATAGGATGATATCGATAATAAGTTCATACCAGTAATATACCTTGGACAGTATTGATGACAAGTTCATGCCAGTAATATACATGGGACGATATCGATAAAATGTTCATGCCAGTAATATACATTGGACAATATCGATGACAAGTTCATACTACTGAGTAATATACACATAGGACGATATCGATAATAAGTTCATGCCAGTAATATACATTGGACAATACCGATGACAAGTTCATACCAGTAATATACACATGGGACGATATCGATAACAAGTTCATGTCAGTAATATACATTGTGCGATATCAATGCCAAGTTCATGCCAGTAATATACATTGGACGATATCAATGCCAAGTTCATGCCAGTAATATACATTGGACGATAACGATAACAAGTTCATGTCAGTAATATACATTGAACGATATCAATGAGAAGTTCATGCCAGTAATATACATTGGATGATATCGATAATAAGTGCATGCAAGTAATATACATTGGACGATATCGATGACAATTTCATGCCAGTAATATACATTGGACGGTATCGATGACAAGTTCATGCCAGTAATATACATTGGACGATATCGGTATGGTCCCAACGTGTATCAACTTCATATGATCATTGTCGTCCTATACTTAATTCGAATTGTATAATATCGGTTTTGATCATCAGAGATTCAATAAATGTTATCAATCAATCAGCAGAAACCTTATGTTTGTGTCCTAGTACAATGGACACATTGTAATAAACATGTTTAATACCAGCTTAGATAATATAATATGGCATATGGAGTGAATTAAGAGACCTTAAACCTTAACAATAACGAAGGAACTAACTTTGGAGGAGGTGTTAAACGCTAAGGGACATAGAAGTCAGAATGTCATAAAAAAGACATCAACATGTGCATCAGGATGGCTATTGATTAACCCAGAACTAGGGAGGTTATCTCTTTTAATGCATTGCTACCACTACCACTGTCTTTTATAACATATTCCAGGACAGGTCAATATCAGATTCTTTAATATTTTATATTACTTGAATGGGCTTAATATCATCCGTTGAATGAACTCTCGATGAAGTCATATAAAATTGAACCAAATAATCACTGTTCATTTGAATGATATAAAAATCATAGGAGAAGAAAATGAATATTGGTATTCATTAAAATGATTAACTATCAAATGTCACACTTTGTCTGACGAAACCGACGAAGACAATACGGAGGCAATTTCCTTCTACAGAAAGATGTTTGACATAGACGTAAGATCTGATATATAGACGGGAAGAAAGTAAAATCATATATTTCTTCTATTTTCATGGCTGACCACTTCCAATTATTATAAGAACAGTTTATCACAGATGGTCCTATATATCATCGCAGAATCATTGAAGTAATAAATCAGAACAAATTGCCTCTACATAGCATACCGGTAGCATCGACTAGAATAATGTAAATTATATATCACAGGAATCGGGGTTGAAGAGAGAATGGTTTTGAACAGGAAAAGATTCAGGGATTGGTGACAGGTGCAAGTGTCTTAGGTTTGAATCTGAGTCTAGGTTCTTAGCAATTGTAGCTTAATTTTACATAACTAGTAATTGAGAACCGATATCTCCACCATCGACTTTTCAAATAGCGATAAACTAATTTACAATACTAGTAATCAACTGTCCTATTCCATTAATAAAAAAATCACCCAAAGTTTGTAAAAATGAAAAGGATGTTTCTCCACATTATTTGGCAATACAATGTTAATCTTTCTTTTGCTTAACAATAATCTCAAATTCAGCTGTTTGACTGTGTATAGAGTTAGATGTAGTAGGCATTGGTACGAATATACATGTGCTGTTATACCACTTATTGGCATAGATCGTAAAGGGTTAAGCGCTGTTATACCACTTATTGGCATAGATCGTAAAGGGTTAAGCGCTGTTATACCACTTATTGGCATAGATCGTAAAGGGTTAAGCGCTGTTATACCACTTATTGGCATAGATCGTAAAGGGTTAAGCGCTGTTATACCACTTATTGGCATAGATCGTAAAGGGTTAAGCGCTGTTATACCACTTATTGGCATAGATCGTAAAGGGTTAAGCGCTGTTATACCACTTATTGGCATAGATCGTAAAGGGTTAAGCGCTGTTATACCACTTATTGGCATAGATCGTAAAGGGTTAAGCGCTGTTATACCACTTATTGGCATAGATCGTAAAGGGTTAAGCGCTGTTATACCACTTATTGGCATAGATCGTAAAGGGTTAAGCGCTGTTATACCACTTATTGGCATAGATCGTAAAGGGTTAAGCGCTGTTATACCACTTATTGGCATAGATCGTAAAGGGTTAAGTTATACCACTTATTGGCATAGATCGTAAAGGGTTAAGCGCTGTTATACCACTTATTGGCATAGATCGTAAAGGGTTAAGTTATACCACTTATTGGCATAGATCGTAAAGGGTTAAGCGCTGTTATACCACTTATTGGCATGGATCGTAAAGGGTTAAGTTATACCACTTATTGGCATAGATCGTAAAGGGTTAAGCATGTTATGTCGCTTTCCTTCAGTCGAGATTTTGGATTTTTAGCGATTGTAGTCGATAACTGTTTGTCATTTTTGTCATTTATTATTTTAGTATACTTGTAACCTGATCTGATCAGGTCGTTGGCTTACTCCTTTGAATTGCAATATCGGGTTTATTAACATTTCTTTTAATCAACATACTGGTCTTTGTTTTAGGTCTGGCTACATTATTCTTTATATTATATATGTTGATAGTGGTAGTTTTTGACTGTGATAGATCTGTCAACAACTGGTTTGACTGTAATTGTTCAGTTGATGACTGGTTTGACTGTAATTGTTCAGTTGATGACTGGTTAGACTGTGGTAGTTCTTTTAATTACTGTTTTGACTTTAGTTCTGTTCATGACTGGTTTGACAATGGTTATTCCGTTGATGACTTGTTTTATTGTAATAGTTTTGTTAATTGCTGGTTTGACTATACCTCTCGGTTGTTCTGTAAACTAATGGTTTTACTGTGGTAACGTGGTGTGTGTTACTCGTTAATTACACATCTATTGTAAGGTAATTTCACGGCTGTCATTTGATGCTGTGGTCATTTTTCTAGTCGATTGTCCAAATCAAACCAATATTTTAAATGCCACAATATTTTCTGACTGAAAGTACCAACCCAATGTTGTTTACTACAACTCCCAAAAACTCATTTGAGAAAACACAGAATAGTCTTAAGATAAAATGTTAAAAATATGCCACAACTTTTATTGAAAGAGAAGAGAAACTAATTAACTCTTGTTACATTAACGTGGATCTGATCAAATTGAAAGTTCAATTTAAATTTCACATCAACCACAATTTAATATGGAAAAGTAACTCAATCGATATTCATAGATAATATGTTATGTTTTATTTTAGGATTTTGTGAATTGAATACATTGAAGTGTTTGTATCTTTTCAAATAACACAGAACGAAATCTGAATTATTAAACTTCTATTTACATTTTGAAATGTGCTCTTCAAACCAACATCAAAATAAACATTCTAATGCAACAACGTTTGTAACATTCATTTTGATTGGATAACGTCACTTATTTACATGGCATCAATTGACAATTGATGCTATCAGACGTACGCTCAAGCGCAGACGGCATATGACAGATTTTAAATACATGTTTTAACGTTATTGTCTGTCAGTTTCATTAGAATGGAGATAGCAATATTGTATTTTAAGCTCCGACGGCATCAATTGGGGATTTGATGGTCGCAAATATCCGTTTACTGTCTCCACCTATAACGCGTCGCCAGTAAACTTAATTTGCGAACATCAAATCCCCAATTGATGCCGTCGTACACTAGTAAATGTGCCACGCATGATAATCATGCGAAAATCATGCGTAAATCATGCGTATTTTTCGCACGGAAAACGCCCAAATCGAGCTACATCCGATAATCGTGCGTAAACTTTACGCATGATTTTCGCATGATTCCCGCACGAAAATTATGCGTATAGAGCTACGTGCGTATTACATGGAATAAGTTTACGCATGAGAATCATGCGTTAATCAAAACACATGATTATCGTGCGTAGTCATGATAAAACTATGTAGTGAATAATTTGTTTTTAATGTCTGGATTTGATAAGTTCTTCTTTTTTTAATGTGTTGACAACTTTTGGTATTTTCTATTTTCATTTTTATACAAATATAAAGTGAAATTTTTTGGAAAAAATATATACTTGTTTGATTTTTATGTCACAGTTGTATTGCTGGAACTTGCCATGAAACAGTCAATATACTTCATTTTAAAGCAATATAATTGTGACCATGTTGACCCCTTTTCTAGATTTTTTCTTAAGAGATGTTTTTGGTAGATCATGTTGATGGTACATGTACAACCATATTTTAAATTAAATAAATGGATGACTACATGAAGAAATTAAAAAAAATCAGCGTTAAGAAAATGAAGAAACTCACAGACTTTTCATCATATAAAATAATGTGAAACTGTTGTCAAGAGAGGCTGTCCATTTTATTTTGTATATTACCATACCCTTTTCATTAAATTGCTCTATATATATTAAATTATTTTAATATTTCATATTTTTAATTAAATTAGATTAATCATGTGGTCTTTGCTGGAAAGAAATGACTCCATTTGTACTCATATATGCCAATATTTAAAGTTAAAAGCTTTAAGCAGAGATTTACAATATGCATGTACATCTGCCATGATCTGGCATGCAGAATGTTAAAAGCAAGTAAAGAATTGACTTTATATGTGCAATATCTATCATGATTTATATACAACACATGAGATTTACAACTATTACATAAATCAGATGAGTCGAGCATGATACACAAATAACTTTCTCATGTACTTAGCTTTCATGCGTAAATCATGCGTTTACAATATATGTGATACACACATGTATTTATTACGTGCGAAAACCGCATGTGAAGATCATGCGTTTAACGCATGTATTTATTACATGCGAAAACCGCATGTGAAGATCATGCGTTTAACGCATGTATTTATTACATGCGAAAACCGCATGTGAAGATCATGCGTTTAACACATACTTCAGATACCGCATGATTTTCACATGATTCACACATGATTTACGCATGTAATAGCCTTTATGCGTAAATCATGCGTTTAAGAAATCATGCGATACACGCATGTTTAAAACATGCGAAAACCGCATGTGAAGATCATGCGATTTACGCATACTTCATATTTCGCATGATTCACGCATGATCCACGCATGACTTTCGCATGTAATGGCCTTCATGCGTATATCATGCGTGGCACTTTTGCCTGTGTAGTTTAAAATACAATACAGTTATAAGTGGAAAATATACACTTGAGCACAATTAATATTCAATACAGAGAGTATAGCTTAATGCTGTCACTATTTTAGATATACATTTACATTAAAATATGAATTTCAATACTATTATCAATTTTTGTAATTCACGTTTCTAATTGTTAATGAAATTCGTGTATTGTTAAATAATTGTTGGTGTCAACAGCTTTTCTGATTAGTAATATTTGACTAGAAATAACTACAATATCAGACAGTTATCAGTCAGTTATCTGACTAGGAACCACAACAATTTCAGTCAGTTATTTGTCTAGAAATAACACCAATATCAGTCAGTTATCTGAATAGGAATAACTGCAATATCAGTCAGTTGTTTGTCTAGGAATAACTACAATATCAGTCAGTTATCTGACTAGGAACCACAACAATTTCAGTCAGTTATTTGTCTAGGAATAACACCAATATCAGTCAGTTATTTGTCTAGGAATAACACCAATATCAGTCAGTTGTTTGTCTAGGAATAACTACACTATCAGTCAGTTATTTGTCTAGGAATAACGACAATATCAGTCAGTTATCTGAATAGGAATAACTACACTATCAGTCAGTTATCTGAATAGGAACAACTACACTATCAGTCAGTTACTTGATAAGGGATAACTACAATATCAGTCAGTTATCTGAATAGGAATAACTACAATATCAGTCAGTTACTTGACTAGGGATAACTACAATATCAGTCCGTTAATTGACTAGGAAAAACTACAATATCAGTCAGTTATTTGACTAGGAACAACTACAATATCAGTTAGTTATCGACTAGGAATAACTCAATATAAGTCAGTTATTTGACTTCAATATAAGTCAGATATTTGACTTCAATATAAGTCAGTTATTTGACTTCAATATAAGTCAGTTATTTGACTAGAAATAACTTCAATATAAGTCAGTTATTTGACTAGGAATAACTACAATATTACTCGGAATCGTCATCAGCTTTGAACAAATCACAAAATGCAGAATTTTCTTAAGACACAAAATTCATTGTGAAGCTATATATGACCAATGTATAGGTCTGAATATCGTGTATGATTATAGCGTCACCGAACGATTCTTATTCAATCATACTGACTACAAGTTAAATTAAACAATTATAAAATATCAAAGAATTCGTGAATGGCTGAACGGTATGGACGCATTTAATTTGTCCGTGTTAGGATATTATAAGGTGAATGTTTGAACAGTAGGAAATCATATAATTTGTCCGTGTTAGTCTACAAGCTATTATCACGTGAATAGCTGAACAGAAGAAAAGCATCTAATTTGTCCGTGTCAGGTTAATACCAGCACAATAACGACCCCAATCAACTTAATGTCCATAAATAAGACTTAATGTCTAACAGGCCTAATCGTATAAGTTCTCTAAGATGACCAAATCATTAAAGAACAATTAGACTTCTGTCTTTATGTCCACCAGTTCTCACTTCAGGCTAACACTTACAGGTTATTATATGGTTAGATGTGTCGTTATAAATGGAGGAAAGTTGGAGGGTACTTTTGTGAATAGTTCTCTACTGGGAATCCAAATATATTATATGGATGAAGGGCAGTTTGGAGGTACCACCGCTTATATTTGTCTAGTAGCTTCACTTATTGACCAGGGTCATTTGGGAGCTATCACCGGTAATATTTGAGAACGGATGAGAGGCATTGAGAACGGCTGGGTGTACAGTAGTTAATATTAGAGAAAAGTAAGGAGATAATGGAGCTAACGTTTGCTCTCTTGGAAATATATGGCCGAATGGTCTAGCGTGTCGGATACAGTGCAAGGCGATTTCGTGTCACGATATGTCAGTATATCGAGTTCAAATCCGGCGAGGGAAGAACCAAAAATTTGCGAAAGCAAATTTACAGATCTAACATTGTTTGGCTGATGTTTAAGCGAATTATATATATATTAAAAACCAATTCTTCAGAGAACAATTGAAGGTCTTTCCACCTCGATAATAAGAATGAAATTTAAAAAACGATGTTAGAAAATGTCACTCCGTTTTGATGTAATGTGGTAAATCAAACTGATATAAAAAAATAAGATTATTAGGTTTATGCAGATGACTTAATTGTTTTATAATGAACCAGAAAGAATTTTTAGCAAAGGTCAAAATCTAGAACGTCAAATTGACCTTTGACCTTGACCTCAATTTTGAGGTCATAGGTCAGTGATCTCAATTCAAAAGACCCTAGGTCAATCACTTGTATGGTTGTGGAGAAATACTGATTTCAAATACAAAAGGGGAGAAAACTCCTATAAGGGTTTACCAAAACTCTCGACTTAAATAGGTTGAAGATGCGCCTTTTTGTAAACAGTTATTTGGTAAACACATCATATCATTTACTGTCACAGTTTCTTTGGAATAACGATAACAAGCAAAATTCAAAATTTATTACATGACCTTGACCTTTGACCTTGACCTCAATTTCCTTCAAATGAACAAGGACTATATATCAAAAGACTGTAGGCCTCTACGACTTATAACGTATGAATTTATCCAACAAATCGCCTATCTTAAATTTTCAAAGGGAAATAACTCCCATAAGATGTCTTCTGATCACTCCAGTCAAAATTAACCAAATCATTCTAAAGAATAGAAGAACAATTTGGTGAAAACAGTTTGCTAAAATCTTTTACGGTTTTAGAGATATAGCGATAACAAGAAAAAGGGGATGCGGGGAGATAACTCCTGTAAGGATAAGTGTTCGGTCACACAGGGTGAGTTTTGAAACCCCCATTACTGTACAACATCATTGGCCAAAAATCCATTCGATATGTTGTAAGACAAAAAAGCATCTCAGACGGCAAAAGACAAAAAAAATAATCAGAAGAAAAACAAAAGGTCTTTCCACGAAAAGTGGAAAGACCTAATAATGCGGTCTTCCTAATACACTTACATTTTTCGGATTCTACAGACGGAATTGAATTCCCCTCAAAGAAAACTCAGAATTCGTATGTAATGAACTGCCGTTAACCATTAATACTTTTAAAACTAAAACAAATCTGAAAAAAAACTCTGAGCCGGGTTTTATTCAAAAGTGACAAATTATTGTTCATCTTGCATACAAAACCACACACGGCATAATTATGTGATATTAGGACATTCCCAAGTGAGTTTACGGCATTCAGTAACGTCTATAATCTTGTAGATATATTACATGTCTATAATCTGGTAGATATATTACACCGAATGATTTTAGGATTAAGTAATGTTTCAGACTTACTATGTCAAGCTGAGAGTGACAATAGTAGAGTAAACAAAACTGTAATGCTAATAGTTGTTCAATAATAAAACAGTCTAAATGACGTCAGTGAAAATATCATAAACCTCTCCACGTAAAAGAGAAATCTCTTTCAGTATTAAACATATTTAAATCATGTAATATTTTTGTTAAATATATTCATCTGTATTTTGTAAAGACCTTGATTGATAAAGATTCAAGTTGGCGTTTTGCTATTTAATTTATATTTGCAATGAAGAAATCTGCACTGTAGATTTTTTAAGCATTATTCCAAATAATAAACTTTGTATAGGTTCAGCACATTGTATCGCACCCATGTTAATGTATAACATCATACTTACAATATTAATCCCCCTCCCCGAAATAATCCAGTGAAATTCACAAAGAACAGAAGTAACAAAAAATTGCGATGTCATACGAAGTTGATGAGAAAACTAACCTGGTTTGCTGGTGAAATGCCAAAACACATCATAATAGTTCACAAATTATTTTATATACATTTTGTTGTTATAAACATGTCAAATTATTTAGCATAAAACCGCTGAACCCTGACTTATTTACATCGTGGGCTTTGTCCTTTCGTCATATATATATACTTCCTACATTTTACTTAAAACCTTTTATCAATTAAATTTGAAATATTTGATTTAATAATCATACAGTTCTATTGAAGCAATGGACCGGAACTGTCTTTATTCAGCCGCCTTATACCTCAACGATTTGTGGTATTTATTTTTTTCTATTCTCCATAAACCTCACATCTTTTATTTTCATAAACTTTATGTAAAAATATATTATACTTTAATCGGTTATACACGATATACTATATGGATATCAAATAATTTATAAATGCTCAAAAAGTTGTTCAAATATTTAAAGTGTTTCAACAAAATGTATTAACACATCTTTATTATTTTTTTTTAAATCGTATCAACTTTTCCCACGCTGTTGTAACTACTAACAAGGTATTTAAAAAAAATAAAAATGAGAAGCGCACCTGTCGAAATCCTACAATCTGATTGGTTTGTCAGTCTTAACATAGATTGTCGCAATTACCTGTATCTTTGCTAAAAAGAATTACACACTAAAATTTATTTGATACAACTTTTCTCATAATTGTTTAGTAAAAAGCGAACATTGAAGTAAGGTATAAAATAAATAAATTACTAGTATATATCCAGATATGCATATTGAACGTGTTATACTAATCAACGGCGGACTCTGGAAGGGGGAGAGGAAAATGAGGGAAAAGGGGGGGGGGGGTAAATTGTAGTTTTTGTTTTAGTATGGTAGATAAGGAAGCTGTCTATTGTTGTGGTATGGTAGATAAGTTAGCCGTAGATGATGTAGTATGGTATATTAGTTAGCTGTACGTGTTGTGGTATGGTAGACAGGTTAGCAATCGATGTTGTAGATAAGCTAGCCGTATTGGTTATGGTTTGGTATATTAGTGAGCCGTTGGTCACGGTTACGTAGGTCTTGTGATATGGTAGATGAATTAGCCGTTTGTGTTTTGGTATGGTAGATGAATTAGCCCGGTTTGTGTTGTGGTATGGTAGATGTATTAGCCGTTTGTGTTGTGGTAAGGTAGATGAATTAGCCGTTTGTGTTGTGGTATGGTAGATTTATCAGCCGTTTGTGTTCTGGTAAGGTAGATGAATTAGCCGTTTGTGCTGTGGTATGGTAGACGAAGTAACCGTTTGTGTTGTAGTATGTTAGATGTATTAGCCGTTTGTGTTCTGGTATGGTAGATGAATTAGCCGTTAATGTTGTTATGTCGTAGATGAATTAGCCGTTTGTGCTGTGGTATGGTAGATGAATTAATCGTTTTTGTGAATTAGCCGTTTGTGTTGTGGTATGGTATATGAATTAGCCGTTTGTGTTGTGATATTGTAGATGAATTAGCCGTTTGTGTTGTGGTATGGTAGACGAATTAGCCGTTTGTGTTGTGGTATGGTATATGAATTAACCGTTTGTGTTGTGGTATGGTAGATGAATTAGCCGTTTGTGTTATGGTATGGTAGATGAATTAGCTGTTTGTGTTATGATATGGTACTTTAATTAGCTGTTTGTTACGTAGGTGTTGTGGTATGGTAGCCGTTTGTGTTACGTATGTGTTGTGGTATGGTAGCCGTTTGTGTTACGTGGTACGTGTTACGTGTTGTGGTATGGTAGATGAATTAATCGTTTTTGTGAATTAGCCGTTTGTGTTGTGGTATGGTATATGAATTAGCCGTTTGTGTTGTGATATTGTAGATGAATTAGCCGTTTGTGTTTTGGTATTGTAAATGAATTAGCCGTATGTGTTGTGGTATGGTTGATAAGTTATCCGTTGGTGTTACGTAGGTGTTGTGGTATGGTTGATGAAATAGCCGTTTGTGTTGTGGTATGGTAGATGAATTAACCATTTGTGTTGTGGTATGGTAGATGAATTAGCCGTTTGTGTTATGGTATGGTAGATGAATTAGCTGTTTGTGTTATGATATGGTAGATGAATTAGCTGTTTGTTACGTAGGTGTTGTGGTATGGTAGCCGTTTGTGTTACGTAGGTGTTGTGGTATGGTAGCCGTTTGTGTTACGTATGTGTTGTGGTATGGTAGCCGTTTGTGTTACGTATGTGTTGTGGTATGGTAGCCGTTTGTGTTACGTAAATATTGTGGTATGGTAGCCGTTTTAGTTCCGTAGGTGTTTTTGTATGGTAGATAAGTTAACCGTATTGGTAGTGGTATGGTATATAAGTAAGCCGTTGGTGTTACGTAGATGTTGTGGTATGGTAGCCGTGTTTGTTGCTGCTTTGGTTAATAGTCGTTGGCGTTGTTGTGTAGTTTTTTAAAATTATTTACTACAACACAATCATGTCGAGCCTGTTAAATGTATCTTTTAAAACAAAAAACACAACAACATAGACATCTAAAGATAAAATCACTTATCTAACAAACAAATATTGATCTACGGTATATTAAAATACCCCAGGATAATACATATATAGTTCGTTTACAATGAACAACATTGCGATCATAAACAGCTATTTGCAATCATAATTATACAATACATACCTTTTAAAATTATAATTCACATAATTCATAATTTAAGCCCAATTTGCAACCATTTGTTTGGTAATTATCTTATTGAAACTTGCTTATTAAACCTGAAAGAATTGCAAAGAAAACAACTCAAGTTTCATTTCCATTAGTTTGTACAAGTAATATTTGCCATGTTTATGTTCCCAAAATACTGATATACAGCCGTTAACAAATAAAACGTTATCGAAAGACTATTTTGCAGACCTTTCACAAATAAAACGCTGGTTATCGAAAGCATGGTATCCAGGGTTGCGTTCAATATCATAGCAGCTACATAGGGCTACGTAGATTTATGAATATTTAACGTGAAGCTGTCCTTGCTGCTACGTAGATATTGATAGCAGCTAGGCTAACTACTAGTTCAGGGTTGCTTCAAATACGTAGCCCTGTGTAGCCGCTACGATATTGAACGCAACTCTGGATACCTTGCTTTTGATAACGTTTTACTTGTGACAGGCCAGGGTTGTGTTCAATATCGTAGCAGCTACGTAGCTGCTATCAATATCTATATAGCAGCTAGTCTACAGCTACACGTTCAATAGTCAAAATCTACGTAGCACTACGTAGCTGCTACAATATTGAACTCAAACCTGCAAAATAGTCTTTTGGGGTCGATTAATTTGTTAACGGCTGTATATCACTCTTTTGGTGTCGTATGTAATCCAGATGAACTAGGTAACACAACCTTCATGTTATTACAACCCCGGTAAATAGTCTAATTTGGTAGGTAACATCCATGAAAAAAGAAGGAGATTGTAGTTACGACTTTAAGAACATATCCGATATCATGTGTGAAAGTTTAACGGTTATTCCATAACACTCAACCAACTCGTGATAGCGTCCGTAAAATTTACGAAGGGACGATTCAACTTCATCATTTGGAACTCTTGTTTTAATAGCCTCCTTGTGAGTAGCAAGGAAGACATGATAGGAAATACAAAGCACGGGAGTAATCAAGGTTTAAATCTGATGTACATCTTTATTAATAAATTAAGGCAGTGAGGTCGTTGATACAAATCAGAATTAAGAAACTGAATGGGTCTATCAATGCCCATTCTACGTCAATCTTTAAAGACCCAAATGTTGCAATGACAAATATGTTGTTGTCCCCGCAGATAAAGCCCCAAACAACATCGTTTCTGTGTGTAAAACTCATTACATTAACTGCTTGAATTAGGTATTGACAATTCACTTGGAAACTCAACATATACCCTCACGACACTTACCAAAGAGGAAATCCTGGATAATCATAGGTCTGTTCTATGTTTCTTTGGAATTTAAACCAAAGACGAAGAACTAGATCTTCCATCACTGTATTGGATACCTAAACTACATAAGTGTCCTTACAAACAACGGTATATTGCTGGGTCTTCCAAGTGCTCCACGAAACCTCTTTCTAAATCATTAACATCTATTTTATCAGCAATCAAAGACGGGCTTCAAAGTTATTGTGAAACTGCCTATTCTAGAGGTGGCGTGATTTAGATGTGGATACTTCAAAATTCCAAAGATCTTTTAGAGTACATACAATCTAACTCTCCTTCATCTTGTAACAGTATTAAAACATTTGACTTTTCTACTCTTTACATAAGTATTCCACATTCCAAACTAAAAGACAAATTGAAAGAGTTGGTATTGCTTTGCTTCATAAAAAAGAATGGCCAACGTATATACAAGTATCTTGTCTTGGGGAGGGATAAATCCTACTTTGTAAAGGATCACTCTGATTCAAACAAAAAATTCTCTGAAACTGATATTATCAAGATGCTTGATTTCTTGATTGACAAAATATTTGTTACGTTCGGAGGACGTGTTTTTCAACAGACTGTCGGCATTCCAATGGGAACAAACTGTGCCCCTCTACTTGCCGACTTGAGGCTGACTTCATGCAGGCACTTCTTAGGAAGACAGATAAGAAGTTAGCAATATCCTTTAACTCTACTTTACGCTATATAGATGATGTTCTTAAATATTTCAAAATTTGGTGACTATGTGGAACGCATCTATCCCATCGAACTAGAGATAAAGGATACTACAGATACAGTTAAGTCGGCTTCATATCTTGACTTACATCTAGAAATTGACAATGAGGGTCGGTTGAAAACAAAACTTTTCGACAAAAGAGATGATTTTAGCTTTCCAATTAACTTTCCATTTCAAAGTAGCAACATTCCAGCAGCACCTGCATATATACGGGGTATATATCTCCCATTTGATACGATATTCCCGTGCTTGCATTTCCTATCAAGATTTTCTTGATAGAAGGTTGCTGCTCACAAGGAAGCTATTAAACCAAGAGTTCCAAATGGTGAAGTTGAAATCATCCCTTCGTAAATTTTACGGACGCCATTACGAGTTGGTTGACCGTTATGGAATAACCGTTTCATAAATGATACCGGATATGGTCCTTACGTCGTAAATACAATCCCCTTCCCTTTCATGAATGTGACCTACCGAATTAGACTATTTACTGGATTTTTTTATCACATAAGCAACACGACGGGTGCCACATGTGGAGCAGGATCTGCGCACCCTTCCGGAGCATGTACCTGAGATCACCCCTACTTTTTGGTGGGGTTCGTGTTATTTATTCTTTAGTTTTCTATGTTGTGTCATGTACTATTGTTTGTCTGTTTGTCTTTTTCATTTTTAGCCATGGAGTTGTCAGTTTATTTTAGATTTATGAGTTTGACTGTCCCTTTGGTATCTTTCGTCCCTCTTTTTTTAATAAATGTAACATACATGCAGTCAATATATCCTGAATGTCATGTCTTATTCATCAAGTTATGTTTGCTAAGTTTCTTAGGAGATGGTTTAACAATAACTCTTTATTTTTAGCAATAATTACAAAACAAAAGTAAGGTTGATAGACTACGTTATGCATCCCTTACACATCCAAGGATCTTGTTTCATGAACTGATATTTTGTAGAAAGTGTTTTACTCATCATTTCTACGATTAACTTAATTATCAGGGTCAAATCAATACAACAGCTTCCTTGCTGATTTATGGAATTATGTGTATGTTCATATCTTCTTTAAATTTGATGAAAGCATATCGATATAGTAGTTACGACAATTGTGTCATAGCCGTCGTCATCTTTGAAACAAATATTTCATAAGAGTCATCCAACTATTGATGGCGTCTGTTCAATTTCAAAGGGATAATTTCAGCTACCCCCTTGGAACTGTTGGTTTAAAATTGTCTATGTAAGAAGTAACTCTATTTAACACATCCTGTTAGGAAGTGCATACTTCGAAATATCAACTGGGAGATATATATATATAATCCATATACAGGTGCTGCTGGAATGTTGCTACATAGTAATCGAAAGTTCCCAACTGGGAGGCTGAAATCATCTGTTTTGTTGAGGAAGTTTGTTCTCAACTGATCCTTATTGTTAATTCCTACATTTTAATCAAGACATGAAGCAGACTGTTGTCCGGTCATTAAAGATTGCATATTTTGGCGTGAATACTGAATCACTCACAGGTATTTGAGGCATGGATCCCCTTTTTTTGGACCTCACTAAAAAAAAATTGTTTCTTTTTTCACTTGGGGCTCGTATGGATAGTAAAAATGGTATTGTAATCGACTAGTAATGGATTGTTGAGACATGATATATACATTGTAAATATATAAAAAAACACCAAACAATTTTTTAAAGCAATTGCTTTTATGCCGTCGCGTATGGCCATCTTTGTGACCCAGATCAGAGACTCCGCCCAGATCAAGCCATAGTATTTTGTTAAACAGGCTCCTGGTCAGTCATTCTTTAACACCTATGTATGTTTTCTAATGCAATACATAGCTTGAAACTTTAAAAAAAAGTTAGTGGATTTAAGAAGTTTCAGAATATGTTCTTGTAGATGTATTTTTGTATTTAAAGGGTCAACCGGTTGACTATCAAATAACATAGAAGTCCGAGTGAAAAAAAAGTACATTTTTATAAATGCGATTCCGTTTTCCGCCGTTCGTACGATGTTTCAACAAAATATGGATTCATTTCAGTTGTTGATTTAGTATTGAAAATTTAACTGAATTATCTCCTAATAAATACGGTTTTTTATGTTTAATTTGTGTTTCTTTAAGAGGTCAGGTGCTCTTGTTCATTCATAAAATTATCGTTCATTCATACATTTATCGTAAAATCAAAATCCCTACACAGGTTAATGCGTAGTGTCAAATTATTACCTGTAATCTAAAAATAGACAAACTTTATTTGCGCAAATAATTTAGCGGAACGAAACCCTTGTTGAAAACACATAACAATAAGTTCGTTTTCCTTTTCTGTCAAAACTCCGTAATATTTATCGATCACCTTACTAATGAAATGGACCCGTCCAAACGTAGTAGATGCCAAGTCGGTCCAGATGAAGAGATATTTACAATTTGGAATTTTCTAGTTTATTAATACATAGATTGAAAACAAGTACGTCTTTTTAAATATCATGATCAAAACTGGGTTTGCATAACAAATGTCAGATGATACCATTATCCTCGACTTTTCAGTGAACAAGTCTACTACGTTTGTTGACACTCGACGGTCCACCGTGTTAGCAATTTTATTTCACATATTTTCGAAATATTGAAGATCATGTTTCGCAATGTTTCCTGAAAATTGATAAATATCAAAGCAACGTAGAGCTGTTTGTTCTTGTTCGTATAATAAAATTGAGAATGGAAATGGGGAATTTGTCAAAGAGACAACAACCCGACCATAGAAAAACATACAACAGCAGAATTAAGGTCACCAACAGGTCTTCAATGCAGCGAAAAATTCCCGCACCCGGAGGCGTCCTTCAGCTGGCCCCTATACAATATATATACTAGTTCAGTGATAACAATTTAATGTCATGTTTGTCTGTGATGACCCCCCTTTTCGGGATTGCATGAGAATTGTAGTTATCTCGTACCCACATGCACTTGTTTCTATCCATAGGAAGGTCGACTATCCATATAAAACTATTTATATGGATAGAAACAAGTGCCTGTGCTCGTACCGCATCAGAAGGACACATATCAACTCAGCAATAATGTTTGGAACTTAGTTTTAAAAATGATGACAAAGTAACATTATGAAATTTTTTTTATTAAGCTGAAATATACATTTATTCTTTACATGTTTATGTCTTGTAAGATATTTTATTTCTTTCCCGTTTTTTAACATTTGCGTCTGGAAAGTTGAAATGTTTTAACTTAATCATTTGTGTTAATGGTTAAATATAAATTAATAATGAAAATTGTTAAAATTAAATCAATAAAGGAAATTATTGCCAAGGAAGTTACAAACACTACCAGGGGATAATCCATGATGATTTCTTTTTGAGTTATATGTTTCAGCACATGTATATTTGACCCCAACTTTAGCCTGGTAAACGTGTTGTCTCCTTGTGAAATATAAAACATATTAAAAATGACTTTCTGCTAAAGTCTTTTATTTATATAAAGTTAAAACCTTCTTACTTTTAACTAGACAACACTCATGTCAGGTTTAATTCTTGTATATATGTGGATGAAAAATAAAAGTCCCCAAACATTAACATGGCAGCAATTGCTTTTACAGCCTTTAAGGCTTTGATTTTTTAGTGAGGTCCAAAAAAGGGGGATCCATGCCCCAAATACCTGTGGAATCACTTATAGGGTCTTTGCATCGGAACTAAACACATTTATTTAAAAACCAGTTGTTGGCATGACACGGGTTATGTTCTTCTCATATGTGTTATGATGGTATGATACTAAACCCCTAACGGGAAGGATTGTGCCTGATATTCATATGATGAAGACATAATCTTTCAATCAGTTTAATTGAAGTCTGGAGCTGGCATGTCAATTAACTGCTAGTAGTCTGTTGTTATTTTTGTATTATTGTCATTTTGTTTATTTTCTTTTGTTACATCTTCTGACATCAGACTCGGACTTCTCTTAAACTGAATTTTAATGTGTGTATTGTTACGCGTTTACTTTTTTACATTGGCTAGAGGTATAGGGGAGGGTCGAGATCTCATAAACATGTTTAACCCCGCCGCATTGTTGCACCTGTCCCAAGTCAGGAGCCTCTGGCCTTTGTTAGTCTTGTATTATTTTTAATTTTAGTTTCTTGTGTAAAATTTGGAGTTAAGTATGGCGTTCCTTATCACTGAACTAGTATATATATTTGTTTGGGGCCAGCAGAAGGACGCCTCCGGGTGCGGGAATTTCTCGCTGTATTGAAGACCTGTTGGTGACCTTCTGCTATTGTCTGTTATATGGTCGGGTTGTTGTCTCTATGAGACATTCCCCATTTCCATTCTCAATTTTATTAACTGTATCTGTAACATAATCGTTTTGTTTTCCCTTTCTGATCTCCTAGTAACATGGAAGGTGTTTTGGATATTCATCTTGTTAACATACAAGTGTGGACACAGATGAGTGTGGATAGTATGTTTGGATGTTTGACAGTGTCTTATGACAAAAGGAGTTCTATGTTTTTCCTATATGGTGTTATTAACTGTGTTGCACGATGACAACCAATCTGAGCATTAGGAGTGTTATTTATTTAAAAAATATTATGTCCAAGGCATGTAGGAGACAGTAATTACATTAGTTACCAAATTATTATGATATATTTATGTTCTACATCTTTGATTTTGGATACATTTTGTAGCTAGGAGAGCAACACATAATAGCTAGGTTCTTTTTTCACGTGTTTTTTTCTAAATGGGACATGATATCTAGTTTTGAGAACATGATATAAGGAGCCTGTAATTCAGTGGTTGCCGTTTGTTTATGTGTTACATATTAGTTTTTTGTTTATTTTTTTGATAAAAAATAAGGCCATTAGTTTTCTCGCTTGAATTGTTTTACATTGTCATTTCGGGGCCTTTTATAGATGATTATGCGGTATTGACTTTGCTGGTTTATCCCCGTACAGTGACATGTAGTTGTTAATTTTTGTGTCGATTTGGTCTCTTGTGGAGAATTGTCTCATTGGCAATCATACCACCTCTTTTTTATATGTATTTGCTTACTATTGGTATGGTTTTATTTATATTACTTTGTGGTGGATCGTCGGTATCATTAGTTAAAATTTTGTTAAAATGTTCAATTGTTCCTCAGATTAGAATACATTTATTGGTTTTTAGTAATGACAATGCCTGACATGATGCTTGGGGATAGATGAGCTAGGAAGTAAACTTCTGTGCTGATTTATATCAATTCTTTGATTATATCTCCTCCAAAGCTGGTCGAAGTAAAGAAAATTTTGACTAATATGAAAATGATTTCATCAAAAGAACTTTTGTGAGCATGCTTCAAAGACTCATAACTGCTCCAAAAGTAATCTGATAGAATTTCAAGCATGTCAAGCCAATATTATCAACATCTACTTAATTTAGTCTTAATATGTCTAAATATCTAAAAAGTCATAGTATTCAAAAGGTAATGCAAAGTTATTCCTTTTCATTTTTTGTTTGTTATATGGATACAAATATAAGTGATACATGTACCAATACAATATTTGTTGTGGTATGAAAGTGTAGTAATTATCATTTACAGTAACAATGTTAATTCACACAAATTAAGAAATAAACAAATGAATGGACCAGATGCTCCACAGAGCGCAGTTTTATATGACTGCAGAGGTCGAACCCTGAACGATCGGGGCTAGTATGGACACAACATTCAAGCTGGAAACAGATCTGAATTTGGATTGTGATTAAATAGTTGACTAAGCTTAGGTTTCTGACACAAAATGAATGTGGTCTAATGAACTTAAAATATTTTTAACATATAAGCTTTGTTTGACCTTAACCCTGGTAAAATGTAAGGTTGGTCTGACCTTCTTTTTTATATGATTGATAAATTTGACCTTCCTCTTGTTACAATGGATTCTTCATTTGACATTCATCTTATTAACGTGGCAGACTCGTTTGACCTTCCTGTTATTAACATGGTAGATTAGTTTGACATTCCTCTTATTAACATGGTAGACTCGTTTGACCTTCCTCTTGTTAACATGGTAGACTCCTTTGACCTTCCTCTTGTTAACATGGTAGACTCCTTTGACCTTCCTCTTGTTAACATGGTAGACTCCTTTGACCTTCCTCTTGTTAACATGGTAGACTCCTTTGACCTTCCTCTTATTAACATGGTAGACTCCTTTGACCTTCCTCTTATTAACATGGTAGACTCGTTTGACCTTCCTCTTGTTAACATGGTAGACTCGTTTGACCTTCCTCTTGTTAACATGGTAGACTCCTTTGACCTTCCTCTTGTTAACATGGTAGACTCCTTTGACCTTCCTCTTGTTAACATGGTAGACTCCTTTGACCTTCCTCTTGTTAACATGGTAGACTCCTTTGACCTTCCTCTTATTAACATGGTAGACTCCTTTGACCTTCCTCTTGTTAACATGGTAGACTCCTTTGACCTTCCTCTTGTTAACATGGTAGACTCCTTTGACCTTCCTCTTGTTAACATGGTAGACTCCTTTGACCTTCCTCTTGTTAACATGGTAGACTCCTTTGACCTTCCTCTTGTTAACATGGTAGACTCCTTTGACCTTCCTCTTATTAACATGGTAGACTCCTTTGACCTTCCTCTTGTTAACATTGTAAATTGGTTTGACCTTCCTCTTGTTACATGATGTATTCGTATAAACGTCCTCTTATTAACATTGTAGATTAGTTTGACCTTCCTCTTATTAACATTGTTAATTAGTTTGACCTTCCTCTGGTTAACATTGTTAATTAGTTTGACCTTCCTCTTGTTACATGATGTATTCGTATAACCTTCCTCTTGTTAACATTGTTAATTAGTTTGACCTTCCTCTTGTTACATGATGTATTCGTATAACCTTCCTCTTGTTAACATTGTTAATTAGTTTGACCTTCCTCTTGTTAACATGATGTATTCGTATAACCTCCCTCTTATTAACATTGTTAATTAGTTTGACCTTCCTCTTGTTAACATGATGTATTCGTATAACCTTCCTCTTGTTAACATTGTTAATTAGTTTGACCTTCCTCTTGTTAACATGGTTAATTAGTTTGACCTTCCTCTTATTAACATTGTTAATTAGTTTGACCTTCCTCTTGTTAACATTGTTAATTAGTTTGACCTTCCTCTTGGTAACATGATGTATTCGTATAACCTCCCTCTTGTTAACATGGTTAATTAGTTTGACCTCCCTCTTGTTAACATTGTTAATTAGTTTGACCTTCCTCTTGTTAACATGGTTAATTAGTTTGACCTTCCTCTTGTTACATGATGTATTCGTATAACCTTCCTCTTGTTAACATTGTTAATTAGTTTGACCTTCCTCTTGTTAACATGGTTAATTAGTTTGACCTTCCTCTTATTAACATTGTTAATTAGTTTGACCTTCCTCTTGTTAACATTGTTAATTAGTTTGACCTTCCTCTTGGTAACATGATGTATTCGTATAACCTCCCTCTTGTTAACATGGTTAATTAGTTTGACCTCCCTCTTGTTAACATTGTTAATTAGTTTGACCTTCCTCTTGTTAACATTGTTAATTAGTTTGACCTTCCTCTTGTTAACATTGTTAATTAGTTTGACCTTCCTCTTGTTAACATTGTTAATTAGTTTTACCTTCCTCTTATTAACATTGTTAATTAGTTTGACCTTCCTCTTGTTAACATTGTTAATTAGTTTGACCTTCCTCTTGTTACATGATGTATTCGTATAACCTCCCTCTTGTTAACATTGTTAATTAGTTTGACCTTCCTCTTGTTACATGATGTATTCGTATAACCTTCCTCTTGTTAACATTGTTAATTAGTTTGACCTTCCTCTTGTTAACATTGTTAATTAGTTTGACCTTCCTCTTGTTACATGATGTATTCGTATAAACGTCCTCTTATTAACATTGTTAATTAGTTTGACCTTCCTCTTATTAACATTGTTAATTAGTTTGACCTTCCTCTTGTTAACATTGTTAATTAGTTTGACCTTCCTCTTGTTACATGATGTATTCGTATAACCTCCCTCTTGTTAACATTGTTAATTAGTTTGACCTTCCTCTTGTTACATGATGTATTCGTATAACCTTCCTCTTGTTAACATTGTTAATTAGTTTGACCTTCCTCTTGTTAACATTGTTAATTAGTTTGACCTTCCTCTTGTTACATGATGTATTCGTATAAACGTCCTCTTATTAACATTGTTAATTAGTTTGACCTTCCTCTTGTTAACATTGTTAATTAGTTTGACCTTCCTCTTGTTACATGATGTATTCGTATAACCTTCCTCTTGTTAACATGATGTATTCGTATAACCTTCCTCTTGTTAACATTGTTAATTAGTTTGACCTTCCTCTTGTTAACATGATGTATTCGTATAACCTCCCTCTTGTTAACATTGTTAATTAGTTTGACCTTCCTCTTGTTAACATGATGTATTCGTATAACCTTCCTCTTGTTAACATGGTTAATTAGTTTTACCTTCCTCTTGTTACATGATGTATTTGTATAAACGTCCTTTTGTAAACATGGTTAATTAGTTAAACTTTTACACGAAAAGGCGGAGGAACATATACATGATTGAGAGCCAATATAAACTTGGGGATGTGGAATGACTACAAATAGTTTACACCAAAGTGCAAAGAACTATACTGTTAACATTAGCCTTCATTTTAAATTCTGTTATTAACAGTTAATTAAACAGCCATTAGAAGTACTGAAATAACAAATAAAGTACAATTTTAGATTTGTAAATACCCAATCAAATCTTACAAATTGTATTATTATCACAGAAAGATAAATAAGCCATGTTCTTTTCAAATATTTAAGAAGGTAATGTGTTGTCGGTTAGTTAAACACAAAATTTGTGTAATACTTAGAATCAATAACATAGAAGACAAGTTCCACTTGGAAACTTTTCTATAAGAAAATACATTTCCATAATGGAAAGACAAATTTGATTTTCTCATGCTATTTTTGTTGGTCTAAAACTCGATCAGATTCGTTCCGATGACTGGTCAAGATGAAATCAATAATTTACATTTTCCTATTCACTTAACAAACAATTCTTTAATGTATTATCTTAATTGCTTCAATTATTTCCATATAGACCGTTACAATTATAAAAAGATAACATTTCTTCAAAGATACAGTATGAACATTCGCCAATGATTATAATGTTGACTTAGAGATAGAACCAATTCACCTGTATATTTCACTTACAAAACCCGAAAGTTGTTCAAACCTGCTGGTACTAATTTATATGTAGTCTATCTTAACAAATAATTATTCAGTGTTTCATCTTAATTTCTTTCATTCATATTATCCCATAGAAAGCTAAAGTAAACTATTCCATATAGAGCAGTATTAGCCCGATTATATTCAGAGAGACCACAAAAGCAGTATCAACCAGGGCATTTTCAATAAGATCATATTAAAACAGTATTAACCAAAGCATATTTAAAGAGACCGACCATATTAACCAGAGTATATTCAAATGAGACCGACCATATTAACCAGAGTATTTTCAAATGAGACCGACCATACATAACAGTATCAACTTGAGCCATACATAACAGTATTAACTTGAGCCATACATAACAGTATCAACTTGAGCCATACATAATAGTATCAACTTGAGCCATACATAACAGTATCAACTTGAGCCATACATAACAGTATCAAATTGAGCCATACATAACAGTATCAACTTGAGCCATACATAACAGTATCAACTTGAGCCATACATAACAGTATTAACTTGAGCCATATAGAGCAGTATTAACCATGGCATATTCAAAGAGACCACATAGGACAGTATTAACCAGAGTATATTCAAAGAGACCATATAGGACAGTATTAACCAAGGCATATTCAAAGAGACCATATAGGACAGTATTAACCAGAGTATATTCAAATGAGACGGCCATACAGAGCAGTATTAACCCGATTACAATCAAA
The DNA here is from genome assembly GCF_963676685.1 of Mytilus edulis. Classification (NCBI taxonomy): domain Eukaryota; kingdom Metazoa; phylum Mollusca; class Bivalvia; order Mytilida; family Mytilidae; genus Mytilus; species Mytilus edulis. The sequence continues at coordinate 97,048,487 of NC_092348.1, forward strand.
CGGATCACAAAAAGCAGTATTAACCAGAGCATATTCAAAGAGATCATGAGAACAATATTGACCAAAAACTCAATCAAATATTGTAATCTTGTCATATCATTTCTGCGCTAATATTGCGACGTTCATCATTCATAAAATCATTCTGAGAGACTGATTAACCTTTTTGTAAAATAATTTTGTTAACGATTGTCTAATCTCAAATATGGATCATGTGTATTCAAATTAATTCACTTATTTATTAACTATATCAATATATAGTGATACTTGTTCACTTTTAGAGTCAATCTGTAACCGATATTTTCCTAAAAACTCCATGATATCTTTGTACTTTCTCTACTAATTGATAAATTCCTCAACATTATCAGTAGATGTGTAGGTCAGCCCTATGACTATTAGTTCGTCCACTTAAGATTATAACTCTTTGTGTAACAAAAGTAATAATGCAATATTACTATTTTTCCTCGGAAATGAGCGAATTTTGATAAAAATGTTTTGTTTTAGATGAAAGTCTGTTTCATATCATTCAAGTTGTATTATACCATAGACTCATCCTAAGGAGAACTACGAATGTATCATGCCACAGTTAAAGAATTCCGATGATTAAACTTCAAATTTTTACTATGACATCAAGACGTTGTTGACCACTAAGAGACATAGTATTATCCACCATTTAAAATCCTTTTTACAGTCTACACACCTTGATTTTGTTTAAAGTCCTTTTACTCTGACAATAAATAAGTGGTGAGATTTATTCCTTTCAAATGTGTCCAAATTAGTGATCACAAAATCCAGAATAATAAAATCTAAATCTTTAAACTCTGTTGTCTCTTTTTGACAACTATGTAACATATTAAACTACTGTTTTAAAGTATGGGGATTTTATTGACAAAAGTTCATGTGTATTATTTTAACCGTATTCTTACGGTCAAAATGACTATTGTGACTAGCATAGTTTTAGTGAATTAAGTAATATGTACATGCTTATATGTACATCACATAGTTAATATGGGTTCAAAATGGTATGTACAGAAAATTGGCATATGAAAGAAATGTTTGAAAAAAGTTGGATTAGAAAGAATGATAATCAAAATTTGGTGCTGTATAACTAGAGGTATTTCCTTTCGATGTGGATTTATTGGTGTTCGCTTAAGGCAAAGGGTTGTATGTACAGATACTTAATATTAGAATATCACAATACTAATAAACAAAATTAGATTAATATGTACAAACTGTAGCACTAGAGCTCTATTGAAGATGAATACCACTTTATACTTCTATGTCAAACCTATAGGTTGACCCTCGAGGTTAAAGTTAAAAAGTTTCATAGGAGAAAGTCAACCAATTCAATATTAAAACAATGGTGACGATACTAATTACAAGGCTTTCTAAACAACAAGCATACATTTTAAAGAAAGTATTTGTTATACTGTGTTGTTAGAAATACATTGAATGTTTTATTTTAATCATTTATCGATATAAGTGCATCAGAAGATTGTGAAACTGAAATTAAAAAAAATAATAATCTTTGTTGCATTTTGATATAATTCATTTGAACACTTCAATAGGATAAAATTATATCGAATGGATCAATTATTGACTAATTAGTTTATTATCTAGTATGTTTAATATCTTTTGACTAATTAGTTTATTATCTAGTATGTTTAACATCTTTTGAATAATTAGTTTATTATCTAGTATGTTTAACATCTTTTGACTAATTAGTTTATTATCTAGTATGTTTAATATCTATTGACTAATTAGTTTATTATCTAGTATGTTTAATATCTATTGACTAATTAGTTTATTATCTAGTATGTTTAATATCTTTTGACTAATTAGTTTATTATCTAGTATGTTTAATATCTATTGACTAATTACGTTGTAATAAAACATGATCTGTACCTGTATATTCACCCGACACCGTCACCCATACCCCACCCCCTCTACACGATCAAGGGAAATATATGGTGGAAAACAGGTTTTTTTTAACGTGTATAAATCTCCCTCAAATAAAATACATAGGTGGATCACAAATATTATGACTATGTACCACTATTTATTTTCTTCAGAAATTCTTACTTATTATTTTGAATACTTGGTCATTACAAGAAAATTTGTTGAAAAACATGGAACTGAATTCAATCGATTAACTATCATCCATGTGATAATGGAATAATGATAAAATCTAGTACTTTACACCATTTCTTTGTAGGTGACTGAAATCTTTTAAAGGAACAGAGATAAATGGATTGATTAAATCAAGTGAAAATCCATTATATTCCCCGTGGGCTTTGAACAATTACTAACATTTCTGAGACAAGTAGTAGTCAGGCAAGTTAAACTATCTTTGAAGTTTGCAATCTGGATTAATATTTATTTACTATTTGAAGAAGAAGAAAAAATATTTGAGACTTACATGTGAGTGTAGGTTAAGCAACTCTCTTTTGACACACTTGCTTGCATACATGTAAGCTAAGCACTCTGAGGGGAAAATGGTCCCACTACTCTCTTTTGTGGTATTAACGTGATAAATCCCTTCACCCTTCTCATGCAGTTTGAATATTTAGAAATACTCGCCCGCCAAATTATACATTTTTCTGACCAAATAATTAGACCTGTCGCTATATCAACATTACCTTATTTCATGGAGTTAAAATAGACTTCGCAAACATATGATCATGGTGCATTTACGCCGGACTCCTGTTTTTATCACACTTTTAAAAATGCATACATTTACGTCATTATCTTATTTATATAGTTGTGTCATATCGGCAACATTATTGTATATCTAATCTAAATTTCTTGCCCTTTAAGTATATAAGGAAGATTGAATCATTGGCCTGTTCAAGTGTCTCACCTCTAGCACTCAGTACATAGTAATTCAAAATCCCCACCCGAAGATTAGTTTCCCTCCCTCTATGTTTAGTTTTGATCCCCCGAAGATTAGTATCCCTCCCTCTATGTTTAGTTTCAATTGAAGTTAGCTGTTATTTGAATCTTTAACACAGATAATGTTAATATGCTTAAAAAAATGACAAATGGTTGGTTTTTAGAAAACTACAGTAGATAAATTAATAAAGTGGCGTCCAAGTCATAAAAAAAGGCGATGTGTACTATCTTGTAATAAATTCTTATCTACCACCATACTTATAAAAGAGACAATATGACGCGCATGTTAGCAAAAGACAAAATGACGCGCATGTTAGCAACTAAGGATCGCCATGGGTTCATCAAGAAGCTAAAAAATATATCGAATCGAGTACACATAGACTATTTTATTCCATACTAACTGTACAGTGCAGTATATATTATGACGCATTTTCTGTTATGAATGAAATATTCATTGAAACAATCTAAGACAATCTTATAATTTGATATAGTACATAATTATACTCATTATCGTGTAAATAAATTCACAGAATATCATCAAATATTGATGACGGAAATGTATTGAGTAGTTCTTACGTGTGATCGTGTCTGAAGACATTTATCACAAACACACAAGAAAAGAGGGGGGGGGGGGGGGGGGCTATAAATCATAAAATCTAGCTAGATAGCATTCAAGAAGGAAAAACTTTGTCACAAATTATAAAAAAAATTAATCAACAAACAGTAGAGTATAAACCTTGCTGAACGAATGGAATTACTTCATTGGAGAATATATACCATCCTGACAAATATGATTAGTTTAAACCATGTTTATATTCATTCATTCATTCGCTCATATATATACAATGCATAACTTTGGAAATTAAGTGAAAGCGAAGTCTTCCAATCAGATGCTGAAAAATATCTCGATAGTATGAATGTGCGTATATTTATGTTGGGTATTCAATTGTTAAACCATTATATTTACTTTAAGTTCTATTCTTTTCTCTGAAAGCTTCCAAAGTTTTAAATATCCGGTAACATTAAAACATGTTTTCTTTATATTCAAATACAGATTTCGTCGTTCAAAGAAAAATTCTGATAATATATATGTCTTATTTAATATCCTCTCTTACCTGGCAAAAACCGTTGGTCAAACAGATGTAGTCCGTTATTTAACTTCACAGATTGTAACATTCATAGATCTACAATGTATATTTACTGTCGATGAAAGACTAACAGACATTACAAAGTAATCTATGTATCTACTGATTGTCAATGTAAACTAATAAACTACAAAGTAAACATTTTAACAGGTCATTACTGAATCTGATTTGTATCTATTGTGATACAGGTATACACTAGGTACAGGTGTGTAATAACGGTAATTAAGTTAATGTGAAACAGCGGGTCCTATATTAAACCAGGTAGGACATCTTCTGGTCACTGTAATTATATGTGGCATAAGCATACTTATCTGGGATGAACACAGGGTAAAGTGCTAAAACTGAATTCTCACTTTAAAGTGTGAAAGTATCCAATTAATCTAGATTGGGAGGTTATCCCTGTACAGTGACGATTTCAAATTAGATAGTATATTTCTGTTTCTCAAAGTAACACAAAAAAAGATTAAAAAAAACCCGAAACATTTCTTTTTTTTTTTTTATCATTTATAGAATTTAAAATCTAGCATAGAGATATATAGTTATGATAGATCTTAACAAAATAAGTAGACTGTTCTAAGTATATTAACCAGAAATCCAGAGGACATCGAGAACATTTTTACAGTGTTTATGTATCCACATGATTGCTATTTGAGACATAAAACACAAAGAAATAAATTTGTAAGGTTTATAACCACAACAGCATTAATGATCTTTGATTTTTCAATACAACTTGAAATTAAACACCTTTTTAGTATCGTTTCATAATATGTGCAAGTATCATACCCATTTATAAATGAATGTTTATTTTCTCATAATTTATAAAATACAGGCATTTTTGTTTTCCTTTCCGCGTTTTCATCGTCAGTATAGAAATATCAAAGCATTCCATCAAAGTTTAGTTATAGATGCTAGATGTACATATGCCGTTGACACATCAATTGACATCTAATGGGTTTAAATCTTAATTTACACGATTCAACAATTCAAATAAATTAAAACGGTTATCAAGATCAAGATTACATCTAACATTACACCACAAAACAATAACAGAATAAAACGTCATAATTTCACCTTGAATGTTGATGTTTATCCAACTTCCAGGGGTTCTAACATCAATGCTAAAATAAATATTATTTACAAATATGAATAACTAAATGATATGACACCTGCAACTATTGAACTGGATAGTCAGAGGCGGCGGAACATCATACTAGTAATTATCCCACTTCTATAATATCCATCCCTATAGTATAGACCGAGGTACAGCCGGGCAATTCCCCCATGCTCTACCAAAAGATTTTTTATCTGTAAAGTATAGACCGCGGAACAGCTGGACGATTACCCCATGCTCTATCTCCCAAAACATTCCCCGTCTGTAAAGCATAGACCGTGGAACAGCCGGACAATTACCCCATGCTCTACCGAAACATTTCTCGTCTGTAAAGCATAGACCGAGGCACAGCCGGACAAGAACACCTCTACCGTAACATTCCCCGAATTGTATGAGACTGTCATACAAGTGAGAGGTTTAGCTAGCTATAAAACCAGGTTTAATTCATCATTTCCTAGATAAGAAAATGCCTGTACCAAGTCAGGAATATGACAGTTGTTATCCATTCGTTTGAAGTGTTTAAGCTTTAGATTTTGACATTTAATTAGAGACTTTCCGTTTTGAATTTTCCTCGGGGTTCGGTATTTTTGTGATTTTACTTTTTTCCACCCTCTGCAGACCATAGATGACGACGGAACGGCAGTGTTATATCGTAGGGCATAGGTGGCGGAACAGCAGTGAAATTTCCCCTATAACATCACCATTCGTAGAGTATAGGTGGCGGAACAGCAGTATAATTTCCACTATAACATCACCATCCGTAGAACATAGGTGGTGGAACAGCAGTGCAATTTACCCTTTAATATCACAATCCGTAGAGCATAGGTGACAGAACAGCAGTGCAATTTACCCTATAAAATCACGATACATAGAGCATAGGTGGCGGAACAGCAGTGCGATTTCCCCATGTATATAACATCACCATCTGTAGTGCATATGTGACGGAACAGCAGTGCAATTTCCCCTATAACATCACCATCCGTAGAGCATAGGTGGCGGAACGGCAGAGTAATTTCCCCCTTAACATCACCATCTGTAGAGTATAGGTGGCAGAACGGCAGTATAATTTCCCATATAACATCGCCATGTGTAGAAAATAAGTAGCGGAAGAAAATGGTTATTTCCCTTCTACCATAGTTTTTGTAATTTGAACCTGTTAAGTGTATTGTATAGAATTTGATAGTATGGTTATTTTAACTAAATAACTGTACCGTATTCACCTTAGTATTCACTGTAGCGCTTGCTTTGGTCAGGAAAATAATTTCGTTAAATGATATTAAATAGATAAACAAACTAATCATATACTAGGTACATGAGATTTGATTTCTTTCTTCTACCATCGATATATATATATGTGTATATATATATATATACATTATGTGATTTTTCCTGAAGAAAATGATCAATGTGAAAACTCCATTATCACCCGCTGTTAAATATATTGTTTCCATTATCGCACTGTACAGTGTATTGACAATGATGGATTACATCATGTTCCTGGCGTAATTATACAACAGGCTGATCGTAGAAATGTTAAGATAATAAGAAGATTCTTATGTGAAATGACAAACATTCCGCCATAAACTTCTTGCCAACATCATTGTCACAAATGATCATGTAAAACTATAGCCTCGTCATGTTAATTGACAGAAGGTCTATATCAAACAGTCTGTCCGTCAGTCCGTTCGTCACAAGCTGAAGGGGTTCCGATCTCTACAACCCCTTGGTTTTCAGTGATGAACTTGGCATCACTAATCACCACTATAAGAATGTCAAAAAGACGCAAACTGCTTACTAAAAGTCAATAAAACTTTATATTACAAGTCAAGTTCAAAACATGGTTCAAATTAGGCACTCCTCTGCTTTTGTAAAAAAATTCGTGGAATAGGAAAAGTTATATCACAATTTCCTTATTTCCGTGATTTGTGACACCTCTGTAATGTCTCATAGTTGTCGTCACGCAAAAAACGATTTGAAAGTCTTTACACAGTATACGTTAAAAGAAGGCGTTTGAAAATGATATTGCTATAAAGTTTTAGTATTCTATTGTAAACTGAAAATAAATAGCAAGTCACTTGCATAAATTAGATATTATTTGTAAATCGAGATGTAAACTATTCATTAATCATTCTGTCACATGTAACAAATCTAAAGTAATAAGATATTTCAACTGGGATAAAATACAGAGAAACGTTAAATTTGTTCAATTCTTGAGTTTTTAGAAAACATTGATTATTTCGTTTATTTACTGGGGTAATTTTTTAAATCTAAATATTTTAATGGTGACTTGTTGGTGTTTTACAGACATGAAATTGGAGCATTTATTAAAATCATTAACGATTGTGCAACCCCTAACGGGAAGGGTTGTGCCTGATGTTCATATGATGAAATCATAATCTTTCAGTCAGTTTATAGTTGAAGTCTGGAGCTGGCATGTCAGTTAACTGCTAGTAGTCTGTTGTTATTTATGTATTATTGTCATTTTGTTTATTTTCTTTGGTTACATCTTCTGACATCAGACTCGGATTTCTCTTGAACTGAATTTTAATGTGCGTATTGTTATGCGTTTACTTTACTACATTGGTTAGAGGTATAGGGGGAGGGTTGAGATCTCACAAACATGTTTAACCCCGCCGCATTTTTGCACCTGTCCCAAGTCAGGAGCCTCTGGCCTTTGTTAGTCTTGTATTATTTTAATTTTAGTTTCTTGTGTACAATTTGGAAATTAGTATGGCGTTCATTATCACTGGACTAGTATATATTTGTTTAGGGGCCAGCTGAAGGACGCCTCCGGGTGCGGGAATTTCTCGCTACATTGAAGACCTGTTGGTGACCCTCTGCTGTTGTTTTTTATTTGGGCGGGTTGTTGTCTCTTTGACACATTCCCCATTTCCATTCTCAATTTTATTAGAATGTTCATGCAACGTTATCGTAAACAAGTATGGTCTTCTTGGTCTTATTTCCAAACTTCTTTTATTCAGAATACTACATCAAACCATTATAAATGATAGTTCGACAAAACTAAGTTATAACATACGATAATAATTTAAAACATCAGTAATCAGATTAAACACTTCACTGATCAACAAATCTAATCATTAAGATGTTTTAAACAGAATGTCATTTAAATCAATGGTTTGTATTGATTTGTTGACTACAATGGCACAACATGTTAATCTGCAAATAAACTTGTTACTAAGGCAAACGGTCTCACTTTAAAGGTTAAACTTGTTACTAAGGCAAACGGTCTCACTTTAAACTTGTTACTAAGGCAAACGGTCTCACTTTAAAGGGGCATTAGCTGTCAAATTCATTTTCACCGATGTGACATAAATTCTCATATTCCATTTATTACATACTAAAACGTATATCCAAAAAAAGTGTAAAATAAACTATTTGCAATGAATGGCACGACAATAAGTATCAGCTCTTCGTGCGTGCTTGATTCTAGATGCCATCTAGTTAACCATCAATGGAATATCCAAAGACTTATGACGGTCATATAAACCGATATAAACATGAATATAGATTCACATGTATTTGGGTTAATTGAAACTGAGTCTTTGTACCTTTGTACCACTGTTGTAGGGGAGGCTTTAATTGTATCTAAGTCATTGTACCTTTGTACCAATGATATGGGGTGGGGGGGGGGGGGGGGGGGCTTTACTTGTATATAAGTCTTTATACATTTGTTCAACTATTGTAGGGGAAGGCTTTAATTGTATCTAAGTCTTTGTACCTTTGTACCGCTGTTGTAGGGGAGGCTTTAATTGTATAAAAGTCTTTGTAACTTTGTATCACTATTGTAGGAGAGGGCTTTAATTGTATCTAAGTCTTTATACCTTTGTATCACTGTTGTAGAGGAGGCTTTAATTGTATTTAAGTCTTTGTACCTTTGTTCCAATGTTGTAGGGGAGGCTTTAATTGTATCTAAGTCTTTGTACCTTTGTACTGCTGTTGTAGGGGAGGCTTTAATTGTATCCAAGTCTTTGTACCTTTGTACTGCTGTTGTAGGGGAGGCTTTAATTGTATCTAAGTCTTTGTACCTTTGTACTGCTGTTGTATGGGAGGCTTTAATTGTATCTAAGTCTTTGTACCTTTGTACCAATATTGTAGGGGAGGCTTTAATTGTTTCTAAGTCTTGTTACCTTTGTTTCACTATTGTAGGGGATGCTTTAATTGTATCTAAGTCTTTGTACCTTTGTACCACTGTTGTAGAGGAGATGTTCATTGTCTGTAAGTCTTTGTACCTTTGTTACCAATATTGCAAGGGGGGGGGGCTTTGTTGTCTTTAAGATTTTGTACCTTTGTTACCAATATTGTAGGGGAGGCTTTCGTTGTCTTTAAGTTTTTGTACCTGTGTTACCAATATTGTAGGGGAGGCTTTCGTTGTCTTTAAGATTTTGTACCTGTGTTACCAATATTGTAGGGGAGGCTTTCGTTGTCTTTAAGTTTTTGTACCTGTGTTACCAATATTGTAGGGGAGGCTTTCGTTGTCTTTAAGATTTTGTACCTGTGTTACCAATATTGTAGGGGAGGCTTTCGTTGTCTTTAAGTTTTTGTTATCAATATTGTAGGGGAGGCTTTCGTTGTCTTTAAGTTTTTGTACCTGTGTTACCAATATTGTAGGGGAGGCTTTCGTTGTCTTTAAGTTTTTGTACCTGTGCTACCAATATTGTAGGGGAGGCTTTCGTTGTCTTTAAGATTTTGTACCTTTGTTACCAATATTGTAGGGGAGGCTTTCGTTGTCTTTAAGTTTTTGTACCTGTGTTACCAATATTGTAGGGGAGGCTTTCGTTGTCTTTAAGATTTTGTACCTGTGTTACCAATATTGTAGGGGAGGCTTTCGTTGTCTTTAAGATTTTGTACCTGTGTTACCAATATTGTAGGGGAGGCTTTCGTTGTCTTTAAGATTTTGTACCTGTGTTACCAATATTGTAGGGGAGGCTTTCGTTGTCTTTAAGATTTTGTACCTTTGTTACCAATATTGAAGAAGAGGCTGTCAAAGTCTTTAGTCTTTGTTATCAATATTGTCTGTAAGTCATTGTACCTTTGTACCAGTATTGTAGGGGAGGCTTTAATTGTCTGTAAGTCATTGTACCAGTATTGTAGGGGAGGCTTTAATTGTTTGTAAGTCATTGTACCTTTGTACCAATATTGTAGGGGAGGCTTTAATTGTCTGTAAGTCATTGTACCAGTATTGTAGGGGAGGCTTTAATTGTCTGTAAGTCATTGTACCTTTGTACCAATATTGTAGGGGAGGCTTTAATTGTCTGTAAGTCATTGTACCTTTGTACCAGTATTGTAGGGGAAGGCTTAAATTGTCTGTAAGTCTTTATACCTTTGTTACCAATATTGTAGATAAGGATTTCATTCATGGTCTGTAAGTCTTTGTATCTTTGCTACCACTTTTGTATGAGAGGCTTTAATTGTCTTTAAGTTTTGGTACCTGGTATCGTCGTTACTAATATTGTCGGGCAAAGCCGTCACAATATCTTTATTTATCGTCATACAACATCCATCGTCTAGATTACCACGGATATGATACATTTCTCGTAGTCTCAATCTTGTCCTGGTTTAGATTACTGACTGCGACTCCACTACCAATTGTTGTACTTATAAAAGGAGGTCGTCTGGTGTCACTAGAAATGCAGGATCAACTGACCCTTCCTGAGCACCTGCCTTAACTCACAGTTTCTAGAGGGGTCTATGGTGTTCAATCTTTGTTGTAAAACTACCCCTTTACAACGGGAGGAAGCGCCAGCGGGGTTCTGACACCTGCGTCATCTTTAGTTTCCTAGGAAGTGTTTCTTGAACTATCATTTACAAGTTAGTTCTTTTTATATTTACTACAGTTCTAGTATTAATTTTCTGTTTTTGGTACATATAATGTTTTTTTCTATGCTCGAATGTATTCCTCTTTATCATTATTAATCTGATCAGAATTATAGTCAAAGAATGTAAAGCATTTATAACCATATTATTATACAAGTATGAACTAAAACTGAATACGTCGATGGCTCAATGGTACTAAGCAAGTTTTTAAACAAGTTATCTAGAAGTTGTAATTAATGATATATAAAAGGATGATACATAGTTTTAAATAGGTAGCATATAACCTCCTCTAATCTTCTTTTCGCTTGATTTATAAAATGATACGGAGAATCATTAAGATATATCTATCCTTTCGACTACTTATAAGTGTTTCCTTAAGCACACTTCAAACATTTGTTTACAATCTAATTGAAGACAAGCTTACTGAGCAGACACGTCGTAAAACTTGGGAATATTGAAATGGGAATTTAATTTAAAAATAAGTATTTCAAATCTTTTTTTCAGACCTTTACATTGTGAAAATATGCATTATTGAAACGTTTGATAATTGTTTATATAAAAAGTCCTATTTCATATTTCCTTCTTACTTTTAATCTAAAGTTCAACTAGATTTTATAAGAGCAAATAATCAGTACTAAAGCTTCTCTATTTTATTTTAATATGGTTGCTGGTGACTATTATACGATTATTATAAAGTAAATCATAGTACTGAAGTACTGAACATCGGATGACCGCAAGTTCTTGTGGATTGCGAGGAGCTCTTAGTTTTTAAGAGGGTTAGTGTGGCTTAGTCTTTAGTTTCTGGGCTGTGTTTTGACTACTATTGTTTGTCTATTGGTATTTCCTTTTTAGTCATGGTGTTGTCAGTTTGTTTTCGACTATGAGTTTGAATGAACGAAGTATTAATTATCGATGTGTCTTCTTCTATTTTAACGTTAGAGTTGTCTACTTTTATAAAATGCTACAAGTAAACTATTTGTCTACTTCAATAGGAATTCTAGGGAATTAAGATTATGACTTTAACAAGAACGGCAACAGTGTAGAGTCAAAAATAGACAGATAATCAAGATTAACTAAATACAAGAGTGTCAAATGTTACTGCTGTGTATTTAAAAATGAATTTAAATTTCATTAAATGTGACAAGACAATGTAATAAAGATATGAATTATCAGCTTATTTGAACACAGATTAACTGTAATCCCTTTGTAAACTCCCAGTGTGTCCATGATAAACTATTGGGAAGCTTGTTAAATCTTAAAATCAATGTCGTTATCTGGTAAATGGCTATGGAATGTCATAGTTTTAACATCCGTGTTTGTCATGGGATTAAACTACATAGAGAAGATATTGATGAACAGTAAATAGGAATACTTCTTGTTGTAACTATATAAATATGTTTTGATGAATGTTCACACCTTCTATCCGTGGAGGACTTATTTTGTCTATGTTGTTTGTCAGAGCCTCGATGGTCTAGTAGTCTAGAACTTACATCTATAGCGACCAATAGCATGTTAAATAACACGACGGGTGACACATGTGGAGCAGGATCTGCTTACCTTTCCGGAGCACCTGAGATCACCCATAGTTTTTGGTGGGGTTCGTGTTCTTTATTCTTTAGTTTTCTATGTTGTGTCATGTGTACTATTGTTTGTCTGTTTGTCTTTTTCATTTTTAGCCATGGCGATATCAGTTTATTTTAGATTTGTGAGTTTGACTGTCCCTTTGGTATCTTTCGTCCCTCTTTTTTTCAACACTGATGGTGTAAGTTCATACCTTCTGTCTGTGACAGATGCGCCTGACTCCAATCATGTAATTGCTTACAAATACCAGTCGGTTCTCTTTGGATTTCTCGACCGACAAAATGTTAGCCGACGCGATATAGCTTAGAGTGTTGGAAGTGGCATTTATCACCAGCATTCAATCAATCGTTGTCTAGCGTTGAAATACGGTCTTTCCAATGCAATCCTCGTCTTTTGAATATATTTGTATAGTATTTTCCTCATGGTTTTCTACTTTTGCAGAAGAATAGGAATTTTTAAAATAAAATGTTATTTTCAAATTTTTCGTATTCTGCATTCGTTGCAATCTAAGTAATTTAGATTCAGATACTATAGTATTTATTTCAAATTGATTTGCTTGTAGACTAGGCTAAGTTTTGTCACAACGAAGTAATAATATCACACCACAAACATCATTAGAAACTTCAAAATGTCAATCACACTAGATACAAAGTTATTCTTCTATGCAAGGCGTGTTTCAATAACACATTAGGGTCTCAAATTGTAAAATAGCAACCATTTAATACTGAAATCAAGTAATCATTTCAAGACCATACCTTTACAAAAAGTTAATTCAACTTGTAATTGATTTTCCGAATTCATCCCAAATGGATTAACATTAATTCTTCTTGAAGATAAATGGTACACTTAACTGATGAAGTTTAACACTCATCATTATTCTTATTGTATTCAGTGTCAATGACAGAAAAGTAAATGAAACCGATTTTAATTTCTACTTAATCGCCTACGAGGGTTGCATAGTTTACCCATCTTCCCCTACGAGGGTTACAGAGTTTACCCGTCTTCTCTACGAGGGTTACAGAGTTTACCCATCTGCTGAAGTCCTACCCTACGAGGGTTACAGAGTTTACCCATCTTCTCTACGAGGGTTGCATAGTTTACCCATCTTCCCCTACGAGGGTTACAAAGTCTACCCGTCTTCTCTACGAGAGTTACAGAGTTTACCCATCTTCTGAAGTCCTACCCTACGAGAGTTACAGAGTTTACCCATCTTCTGAAGTCCTACCCTACGAGGGTTACAGAGTTTACCCATCTTCTGAAGTCCTACCCTACGAGGGTTACAGAGTTTACCCATCTTCCCCTACGAGGGTTACAGAGTTTACCCATCTTCTGAACTCCTACGAGGGTTACAGAGTTTACCCATCTTCCCCTACGAGTGTTACAGAGTTTACCTATCTTCCCCTACGAGGGTTACAAAGTTTACCCATCTTCTGAACTCCTTCGAGGGTTACAAAGTTTACCCATCTTCTGAACTCCTACGAGGGTAACAGAGTTTACCCATATTCTGAACTCCTACGAGGGTTACAGAGTTTACCCATCTTCCCCTATGAGGGTTACATTGTACAGAGTTTACCCATCTTCTGAACTCCTACGAGCGTTACAGAGTCTACCCATATTCTACGAGGGTTACAGAGTTTATCTATCTTCTTCGAGGGTTACAGAGTTTACCCATCTTCTGTACGAGGGTTACAGAGTTTACCCATCTTCTCTACGAGGATTACAGAGTTTACCCATCTTCTCTACGAGGGTTACAGAGATTACCCATCTTCTGAAACGTATCATTTCCAGAATAACTGAATGATAAAGTTAGAATTCGAGTAGTAGTTTGCCTTAATCTCACACACAAATAGATATGGAAATAAGAAGATGTGGTATGAGTTCCAATGAGACAAATTTTAAACTCTCAATCCAATTCACAATTTTTAAAAGGAAAGCCGTTATAGGTCAAAGTACGGTCTTCAACACGGAGCCTTGTGACATACCGAACAAAAAGCTAAAAGGGTCCCAAAAATGACTAGTGTAAAACCATTCAAACTGGAAAAGCAACAAGTCTAATCTATAATATAAAAACAACAAGAAACGCGAAACACTTATTAGTTATGAACCTCAGCAACAAACGACAACTATTGAATATCAGTGTCGTGACTTGGGACACATACAATAAAAAATTAATTTTAGTATACATCCTGCTTTTCTTTGTAAGTTTGAAAAACACAGTCAATTAACCCAGTAATAAATAATATAGTGAAATTATTATATTTTAAGCTCTGACAAATCTCTTGTATAATGTATGATCTATCGTACTGAAAAGCAACAGAGGGATCAACAACTTTCAATTGTGGCAAATCACCATGGATTCTTATTTTTTTCCGATTGAATTATATGTTGTAGGAAATTATTAGAACGTTTGAAATTGTAATATGACATTTTTTTTGTATATCAAGTCACACGTAATATGTTTGGTTACTTATTATCCCCGCCTATGTTTTATCAGAAGATGTGTTCTGTTCATTATTGTTCTTACGTATGTTTTATCAGAAGATGTGTTTTGTTCGTTATTGTTCTTACGTATGTTATATCCGAAGATGTGTTCTGTTTGTTATTGTTCTTACGTATGTTTTATCAGAAGATGTGTTCTGTTCGTTATTGTTCTTATGTATGTTTTATCAGAAGATGTGTTCTGTTTGTTATTGTTCATACGTATGTTTTATCAGAAGATGTGTTCTGTTCGTTATTGTTCTTACGTATGTTTTATCAGAAGATGTGTTTTGTTCGTTATTGTTCTTACGTATGTTTTATCCGAAGATGTGTTCTGTTTGTTATTGTTCTTACGTATGTTTTATCAGAAGATGTGTTCTGTTCGTTATTGTTCTTACGTATGTTTTATCAGAAGATGTGTTCTGTTCGTTATTGTTCTTACGTATGCGTTATCAGAAGATGTGTTCTGTTCGTTATTGTTCTTATGTATGTTTTATCAGAAGATGTGTTTTGTTTGTTATTGTTCTTATGTATGTTTCATCAGAAGATGTGTTCTGTTCGTTATTGTTCTTACGTATGTGTTATCAAAAGATGTGTTCTGTTCGTTATTGTTCTTACGTATATTTTATCAGAAGATGTGTTCTGTTCGTTATTGTTCTTATGTATGTTTTATCAGAAGATGTGTTTTGTTTGTTATTGTTCTTATGTATGTTTCATCAGAAGATGTGTTCTGTTCGTTATTATTCTTACGTATGTGTTATCAAAAGATGTGTTTTGTTCGTTATTGTTCTTACGTATATTTTATCAGAAGATGTGTTTTGTTCGTTATTGTTCTTACGTATGTTATATCCGAAGATGTGTTCTGTTTGTTATTGTTCTTATGTACGTTTTATCAGAAGATGTGTTCTGTTCGTTATTGTTCTTATGTATGTTTTATCAGAAGATGTGTTCTGTTTGTTATTGTTCATACGTATGTTTTATCAGAAGATGTGTTCTGTTCGTTATTGTTCTTACGTATGTTTTATCAGAAGATGTGTTTTGTTCGTTATTGTTCTTACGTATGTTTTATCCGAAGATGTGTTCTGTTTGTTATTGTTCTTACGTATGTTTTATCAGAAGATGTGTTCTGTTCGTTATTGTTCTTACGTATGTGTTATCAGAAGATGTGTTCTGTTCGTTATTGTTCTTACGTATGTGTTATCAGAAGATGTGTTCTGTTCGTTATTGTTCTTACGTATGTTTTATCAGAAGATGTGTTTTGTTTGTTATTGTTCTTATGTATGTTTCATCAGAAGATGTGTTCTGTTCGTTATTGTTCTTACGTATGTGTTATCAAAAGATGTGTTCTGTTCGTTATTGTTCTTACGTATATTTTATCAGAAGATGTGTTCTGTTCGTTATTGTTCTTATGTATGTTTTATCAGAAGATGTGTTTTGTTTGTTATTGTTCTTATGTATGTTTCATCAGAAGATGTGTTCTGTTCGTTATTATTCTTACGTATGTGTTATCAAAAGATTAGTTCTGTTCGTTATTGTTCTTACGTATATTTTATCAGAAGATGTGTTTTGTTCGTTATTGTTCTTACGTATGTTTTATCCGAAGATGTGTTCTGTTTGTTATTGTTCTTACGTATGTTTTATCAGAAGATATGTTCTGTTCGTTATTGTTCTGACGTATGTTTTATCAGAAGATGTGTTCTGTTAGTTATTGTTCTTACGTATGTTTTATCAGAAGATGTGTTCTGTTCGTTATTGTTCTTACGTATGCTTTATCAGAAGATGTTTTTTGTACGTTATTGTTCCTACCTATGTTTTATCAGAAGATGTGTTCTTTTCGTTATTGTTCTTACGTATGTTTTATCAGAAGATGTGTTTTGTTTGTTATTGTTCATTCCTACGTTTTATCAGAAGATGTGTTTTGTTTGTTATTGTTCCTACGTATGTTTTATCAGAAGATGTGTTCTGTTTGTTATTGTTCTTACGTATATTTTATCAGAAGATGTGTTCTGTTCGTTATTGTTCTTACGTATGTTTTATCAGAAGATGTGTTCTGTTCGTTATTGTTCCTACCTTTGTTTTATCAGAAGATGTGCTCTGTTCGTTATTTTTCTTACGTATGTTTTATCAGAAGATGTGTTCTTTTCGTTATTGTTCTTACGTATGTTTTATCAGAAGATGTGTTTTGTTTGTTATTGTTCATTCCTACGTTTTATCGTTCTTACGTATGTTTTATCCGAAGATGTGTTCTGTTCGTTATTGTTCCTACCTTTGTTTTATCAGAAGATGTGTTCTGTTCGTTATTGTTCTTACGTATGTTTTATCAGAAGATGTGTTTTGTTTGTTATTGTTCATTCCTACGTTTTATCAGAAGATGTGTTCTGTTCGTTATTGTTCTTACTTTTGATTTATCAGAAGATGTGTTCTGTTCGTTATTGTTCTTATGTATGTTTTATCAGAAGATGTGTTCTGTTCGTTATTGTTCCTACCTTTGTTTTATCAGAAGATGTGTTCTGTTCGTTATTGTTCTTGCGTATATTTTATCAGAAGATTTGTTCTGTTCGTTATTGTTCTTACGTATATTTTATCAAAAGATGTGTTCTCTTCGTTATTGTTCTTACGTATGTTTTATCAGAAGATGTGTTCTGTTCGTTATTGTTCTTACGTATGTTTTATCAGAAGATGTGTTCTGTTCATTATTGTTCTTACGTATGTTTTATCAGAAGATGTGTTTTGTTCGTTATTGTTCTTACGTATGTTTTATCCGAAGATGTGTTCTGTTTGTTATTGTTCTTACGTATGTTTTATCAGAAGATGTGTTTTGTTCGTTATTGTTCTTACGTATGTTTTATCAGAAGATGCGTTTTGTTTGTTATTGTTCTTATGTATGTGTTATCAGAAGATGTGTTCTGTTCGTTATTGTTCTGATGTATGTTTTATCAGAAGATGTGTTTTGTTTGTTATTGTTCTTATGTATGTTTCATCAGAAGATGTGTTCTGTTCGTTATTGTTCTTACGTATGTGTTATCAAAAGATGTGTTCTGTTCGTTATTGTTCTTACGTATATTTTATCAGAAGATGTGTTTTGTTCGTTATTGTTCTTACGTATATTTTATCAGAAGATTTGTTCTGTTCGTTATTGTTCTTACGTATATTTTATCAAAAGATGTGTTCTGTTCGTTATTGTTCTTACGTATGTTTTATCAAAAGATGTGTTCTGTTCGTTATTGTTCTTACGTATGTTTTATCAGAAGATGTGTTCTGTTCGTTATTGTTCATACGTATGTTTTATCAAACGATGTTTTCTGTTGTTCGTGATAATTTTTCACAAAAAGAGTCGAGTTTCATTGTTTAACCTGGTGGAGAACAATTTGCTGCTTGCTGTTATCCTTTATATCTGTATTTTGATCTGTTGTGTAATTACATATTCTCCTTTCATGTATACTATACGAATATTGTACATGTGAAGGAATGCTGTACAACAGGTTAATATTTAACAGCAAAGTTCAATTAAATGATGATGTGATAACAATGAAAAAATAGGAAAATAAATTAATCTGTTTGCAAATAAACGATTTGAGGGACACTTGGAATGTCATGACATGAATCAGAGATTTGCTAGGTGTAGTATCTAACCATTTCTTGAACTAACACCACCTTACATGACATATTACTATACCCTATTAAGTCTTCCATACATTCATGCTCACTTTCCATGATACTGTTATATGAATCATGTTATAGTAAGGACCTTACATTTCACATAAATGATCAAAAGCCGACTAATATTTGTACGTCAATACATTTTGATTTGCTATTATAGATGGATGACTCTGACCCAAGATTAACTCTCATGCATTTCTCATTTTTCTCAGACGGTTGGTGTATCATCATAGAATGCCAATCATAATGACAAGCCAAGTCTCGTGGTAATTGACAAGATAAAATCTCCATTCAATTTTCTATTTTACGTTGGAATGAACATCAAATATTGAAAAGAACCTCATCAACCCTACTGTCAAAGCTAAACAATATATAAATAACCTTTTCCTCACAGAATAAGCTTTGTAATTAAAGTAATGCATAGAAGCGCCTGTTATAAATACCAAAATGGTTATCCTATGCCAAAATATAATCATAGATCCTGTACATATCTAACAGAAGCTATTCAAAATTCGATCCTACTACAAGTGTTATAGAATAGGAATCGTATTTTATTAGTGTATTTTACTTATGGTGTGTTTCTTCTTATTTAAACCTCGTATCTATAACATTTGTTCGGGGGTATGAAGTGATCCCATAATTTGGTTTGAACGTCCCTTTGGTATCTTTCGCCTCTCCTGGAAATACATCTCATACGCTTTAGGACGAGGCTTCATGAGGTAAACACATATATTATTGATCATAAAACTGACCAACAACTGAAACTACTAATTACAGAAAGCTTTGTCCCTAATTCCAAACATTAGTTAAAATCAGATATTTTCTATTAAAAAGCAACGTATGATCAGAACTTACAAAAAAGTAATTTACAATTTACTATCCGACGGAGTTCATCAAAGAAGAACGTTGGTTCTAACCTATATAAAGCATTCGTTCATTGTTTGTTCTAACCTATATACAACATTCGTTCATTGTTTGTTCTAACCTATATACAACAGTCGTTCATTGTTTGTTCTAACCTATATAAAACAGTCGTTCATTGTTTGTTCTAACCTATATAAAACATTCGTTCATTGTTTGTTCTAACCTATATAAAACATTCGTTCATTGTTGGTTCTAACCTATATACAACATTCGTTCATTGTTTGTTCTAACCTATATACAACATTCGTTCATTGTTTGTTCTAACCTATATAAAACATTCGTTCATTGTTTGTTCTAACCTATATAAAACATTCGTTCATTGTTTGTTCTAACCTATATAAAACAGTCGTTCATTGTTTGTTCTAACCTATATACAACAGTCGTTCATTGTTTGTTCTAACCTATATACAACAGTCGTTCATTGTTTGTTCTAACCTATATACAATAGTCGTTCATTGTTGGTTCTAACCTATATACAACAGTCGTTCATTGTTTGTTCTAACCTATATACAACAGTCGTGCATTGTTTGTTCTAACCTATATAAAACAGTCGTTCATTGTTTGTTCTAACCTATATAAAACAGTCGTTCATTGTTTGTTCTAACCTATATAAAACAGTCGTTCATTGTTTGTTCTAACCTATATAAAACAGTCGTTCATTGTTTGTTCTAACCTATATAAAACAGTCGTTCATTGTTTGTTCTAACCTATATAAAACAGTCGTTCATTGTTTGTTCTAACCTATATAAAACATTCGTTTATTGTTTGTTCTAACCTATATAAAACATTCGTTCATTGTTTGTTCTAACCTATATAAAACATTCGTTCATTGTTTGTTCTAACCTATATAAAACATTCGTTCATTGTTTGTTCTAACCTGTATACAACATTCGTTCATTGTTTGTTCTAACCTATATACAGCATTCGTTCATTGTTTGTTCTAACCTATATACAACAGTCGTCATTGTTTGTTCTAACCTATATACAACAGTCGTTCATTGTTCGTTCTTACCTATATAAAACAGTCGTTCATTGTTGGTTCTAACCTATATACAACATTCGTTCATTGTTTGTTCTAACCTATATACAACATTCGTTCATTGTTTGTTCTAACCTATATAAAACAGTCGTTCATTGTTTGTTCTAACCTATATAAAACAGTCGTTCATTGTTTGTTCTAACCTATATAAAACAGTCGTTCATTGTTTGTTCTAACCTATATAAAACAGTCGTTCATTGTTTGTTCTAACCTATATAAAACAGTCGTTCATTGTTTGTTCTAACCTATATAAAACATTCGTTTATTGTTTGTTCTAACCTATATAAAACATTCGTTCATTGTTTGTTCTAACCTATATAAAACATTCGTTCATTGTTTGTTCTAACCTATATACAACATTCGTTTATTGTTTGTTCTAACCTGTATACAACATTCGTTCATTGTTTGTTCTAACCTATATACAACATTCGTTCATTGTTTGTTCTAACCTATATAAAACAGTCGTTTAACATTCGTTCATTGTTTGTTCTAACCTATATACAACATTCGTTCATTGTTTGTTCTAACCTATATAAAACAGTCGTTCATTGTTTGTTCTAACCTATATAAAACATTCGTTCATTGTTTGTTCTAACCTATATACAACATTCGTTTATTGTTTGTTCTAACCTATATAAAACATTCGTTCATTGTTTGTTCTAACCTATATAAAACAGTCGTTCATTGTTTGTTCTAACCTATATAAAACAGTCGTTTATTGTTTGTTCTAAACTATATAAAACAGTCGTTCATTGTTTGTTCTAACCTATATACAACATTCGTTCATTGTTTGTTCTAACCTATATACAACATTCGTTCATTGTTTGTTCTAACCTATATACAATAGTCGTTTATTGTTTGTTGTAACCTATATACAACATTCGTTCATTGTTTGTTCTAACCTATATACAACATTCGTTCATTGTTTGTTCTAACCTATATAAAACAGTCGTTCATTGTTTGTTCTAACCTATGTAAAACTGTCGTTCATTGTTTGTTCTAACCTATATAAAACAGTCGTTCATTGTTTGTTCTAACCTATATAAAACAGTCGTTCATTGTTTGTTCTAACCTATATAAAACAGTCGTTCATTGTTTGTTCTAACCTATATAAAACAGTCGTTCATTGTTTGTTCTAACCTATATAAAACAGTCGTTCATTGTTTGTTCTAACCTATATAAAACAGTCGTTCATTGTTTGTTCTAACCTATATACAGCATTCGTTTATTGTTTGTTCTAACCTATATACAACAGTTGTTCATTGTTTGTTCTAACCTATATAAAACATTCGTTCATTGTTTGTTCTAACCTATATAAAACAGTCGTTCATTGTTTGTTCTAACCTATATAAAAAATTCGTTCATTGTTTGTTCTAACCTATATACAACATTTGTTCATTGTTTGTTCTAACCTATACAAAACAGTCGTTCATTGTTTGTTCTAACCTATATAAAACATTCGTTAATTGTTTGTTCTAACCTATATACAACATTCGTTTATTGTTTGTTCTAACCTATATACAACAGTCGTTCATTGTTTGTTCTAACCTATATACAACATTCGTTCATTGTTTGTTCTAAGCTATATAAAACAGTCGTTCATTGTTTGTTCTAACCTATATAAAACATTCGTTCATTGTTTGTTCTAACCTATATACAACATTCGTTTATTGTTTGTTCTAACCTATATACAACATTCGTTCATTGTTTGTTCTAACCTATATACAACATTCGTTCATTGTTTGTTCTAACCTATATAAAACAGTCGTTCATTGTTTGTTCTAACCTATATAAAACATTCGTTCATTGTTTGTTCTAACCTATATACAACATTCGTTTATTGTTTGTTCTAACCTATATAAAACATTCGTTCATTGTTTGTTCTAACCTATATACAACATTCGTTCATTGTTTGTTCTAACATATATACAACATTCCTTCATTTATTGTTCTAACCTATATAAAACATTTGTTCATTGTTTGTTCTAACCTATATAAAACAGTCGTTCATTGTTCGTTCTAACCTATATAAAACAGTCGTTCATTGTTGGTTCTAACCTATATACATCATTCGTTCATTGTTTGTTCTAACCTATATACAACATTCGTTCATTGTTTGTTCTAACCTATATAAAACAGTCGTTCATTGTTTGTTCTAACCTATATAAAACAGTCGTTCATTGTTTGTTCTAACCTATATAAAACAGTCGTTCATTGTTTGTTCTAACCTATATAAAACATTCGTTCATTGTTTGTTCTAACCTATATAAAAGATTCGTTCATTGTTTGTTCCAACCTATATAAAACAGTCGTTTATTGTTTGTTCTAACCTATATAAAACATTCGTTTATTGTTTGTTCTAACCTATATAAAACATTCGTTTATTGTTTGTTCTAACCTATATACAACATTCGTTCATTGTTTGTTCTAACCTATATACAACATTCGTTCATTGTTTGTTCTAACCTATATAAAACAGTCGTTCATTGTTTGTTCTAACCTATATAAAACAGTCGTTCATTGTTTGTTCTAACCTATATAAAAGATTCGTTCATTGTTTGTTCTAACCTATATAAAACAGTCGTTTATTGTTTGTTCTAACCTATATACAACAGTTGTTCATTGTTTGTTCTAACCTATATACAACATTCGTTCATTGTTTGTTCTAAGCTATATAAAACAGTCGTTCATTGTTTGTTCTAACCTATATAAAACATTCGTTCATTGTTTGTTCTAACCTATATACAACATTCGTTTATTGTTTGTTCTAACCTATATACAACATTCGTTCATTGTTTGTTCTAACCTATATACAACATTCGTTCATTGTTTGTTCTAACCTATATAAAACAGTCGTTCATTGTTTGTTCTAACCTATATAAAACAGTCGTCCATTGTTTGTTCTAACCTATATAAAAGATTCGTTCATTGTTTGTTCTAACCTATATAAAACAGTCGTTTATTGTTTGTTCTAACCTATATAAAACATTCGTTTATTGTTTGTTCTAACCTATATAAAACATTCGTTCATTGTTTGTTCTAACCTATATACAACATTCGTTTATTGTTTGTTCTAACCTATATACAACATTCGTTCATTGTTTGTTCTAACCTATATACAACATTCGTTCATTGTTTGTTCTAACCTATATAAAACAGTCGTTCATTGTTTGTTCTAACCTATATAAAACATTCGTTCATTGTTTGTTCTAACCTATATACAACATTCGTTTATTGTTTGTTCTAACCTATATAAAACATTCGTTCATTGTTTGTTCTAACCTATATACAACATTCGTTCATTGTTTGTTCTAACATATATACAACATTCCTTCATTTATTGTTCTAACCTATATAAAACATTTGTTCATTGTTTGTTCTAACCTATATAAAACAGTCGTTCATTGTTCGTTCTAACCTATATAAAACAGTCGTTCATTGTTGGTTCTAACCTATATACATCATTCGTTCATTGTTTGTTCTAACCTATATACAACATTCGTTCATTGTTTGTTCTAAGCTATATAAAACAGTCGTTCATTGTTTGTTCTAACCTATATAAAACATTCGTTCATTGTTTGTTCTAACCTATATACAACATTCGTTTATTGTTTGTTCTAACCTATATACAACATTCGTTCATTGTTTGTTCTAACCTATATACAACATTCGTTCATTGTTTGTTCTAACCTATATAAAACAGTCGTTCATTGTTTGTTCTAACCTATATAAAACAGTCGTCCATTGTTTGTTCTAACCTATATAAAAGATTCGTTCATTGTTTGTTCTAACCTATATAAAACAGTCGTTTATTGTTTGTTCTAACCTATATAAAACATTCGTTTATTGTTTGTTCTAACCTATATAAAACATTCGTTCATTGTTTGTTCTAACCTATATACAACATTCGTTTATTGTTTGTTCTAACCTATATACAACATTCGTTCATTGTTTGTTCTAACCTATATACAACATTCGTTCATTGTTTGTTCTAACCTATATAAAACAGTCGTTCATTGTTTGTTCTAACCTATATAAAACATTCGTTCATTGTTTGTTCTAACCTATATACAACATTCGTTTATTGTTTGTTCTAACCTATATAAAACATTCGTTCATTGTTTGTTCTAACCTATATACAACATTCGTTCATTGTTTGTTCTAACATATATACAACATTCCTTCATTTATTGTTCTAACCTATATAAAACATTTGTTCATTGTTTGTTCTAACCTATATAAAACAGTCGTTCATTGTTCGTTCTAACCTATATAAAACAGTCGTTCATTGTTGGTTCTAACCTATATACATCATTCGTTCATTGTTTGTTCTAACCTATATACAACATTCGTTCATTGTTTGTTCTAACCTATATAAAACAGTCGTTCATTGTTTGTTCTAACCTATATAAAACAGTCGTTCATTGTTTGTTCTAACCTATATAAAACAGTCGTTCATTGTTTGTTCTAACCTATATAAAACATTCGTTCATTGTTTGTTCTAACCTATATAAAAGATTCGTTCATTGTTTGTTCCAACCTATATAAAACAGTCGTTTATTGTTTGTTCTAACCTATATAAAACATTCGTTTATTGTTTGTTCTAACCTATATAAAACATTCGTTTATTGTTTGTTCTAACCTATATACAACATTCGTTCATTGTTTGTTCTAACCTATATACAACATTCGTTCATTGTTTGTTCTAACCTATATAAAACAGTCGTTCATTGTTTGTTCTAACCTATATAAAACAGTCGTTCATTGTTTGTTCTAACCTATATAAAAGATTCGTTCATTGTTTGTTCTAACCTATATAAAACAGTCGTTTATTGTTTGTTCTAACCTATATACAACAGTTGTTCATTGTTTGTTCTAACCTATATACAACATTCGTTCATTGTTTGTTCTAAGCTATATAAAACAGTCGTTCATTGTTTGTTCTAACCTATATAAAACATTCGTTCATTGTTTGTTCTAACCTATATACAACATTCGTTTATTGTTTGTTCTAACCTATATACAACATTCGTTCATTGTTTGTTCTAACCTATATACAACATTCGTTCATTGTTTGTTCTAACCTATATAAAACAGTCGTTCATTGTTTGTTCTAACCTATATAAAACAGTCGTCCATTGTTTGTTCTAACCTATATAAAAGATTCGTTCATTGTTTGTTCTAACCTATATAAAACAGTCGTTTATTGTTTGTTCTAACCTATATAAAACATTCGTTTATTGTTTGTTCTAACCTATATAAAACATTCGTTTATTGTTTGTTCTAACCTATATAAAACATTCGTTCATTGTTTGTTCTAACCTATATAAAACATTCGTTCATTGTTTGTTCTAACCTATATAAAACATTCGGTCATTGTTTGTTCTAACCTATATAAAACAGTCGTTCATTGTTTGTTCTAACCTATATAAAACATTCGTTCATTGTTTGTTCTAACCTATATACAACAGTCGTTCATTGTTTGTTCTAACCTATATAAAACAGTCGTTTATTGTTTGTTCTAACCTATATAAAACATTCGTTTATTGTTTGTTCTAACCTATATAAAACATTCGTTGATTGTTTGTTCTAACCTATATAAAACATTCGGTCATTGTTTGTTCTAACCTATATAAAACAGTCGTTCATTGTTTGTTCTAACCTATATAAAACATTCGTTCATTGTTTGTTCTAACCTATATACAACAGTCTTTTATTGTTTGTTCTAACCTATATACAACAGTCGTTTATTGTTTGTTCTAACCTATATAAAACAGTCGTTTATTGTTGGTTCTAACCTATATAAAACAGTCGTTTGTTGTTGGTTTTAACCTATATAAACAGTCGTTTATTGTTGGTTCTAACCTATATAAAACAGTCGTTTATTGTTGGTTCTAACCTATATAAAACAGTCGTTTATTGTTTGTTCTAACCTATATAAAACATTCGTTCATTGTTTGTTCTAACCTATATAAAACATTCGTTTATTGTTTGTTATAACCTATATACAACATTCGTTCATTGTTTGTTCTAACCTATATACAACATTCGTTCATTGTTTGTTCTAACCTATATACAACATTCGTTCATTGTTTGTTCTAACCTATATACAACAGTCGTTTATTGTTGGTTCTAACCTATATAAAACAGTCGTTTATTGTTTGTTCCAACCTATATAAAACATTCGTTCATTGTTTGTTCTAACCTATATAAAACATTCGTTCATTGTTTGTTCTAACCTATATACAACATTCGTTCATTGTTTGTTCTAACCTATATACAACATTCGTTCATTGTTTGTTCTAACCTATATACAACATTCGTTCATTGTTTGTTCTAACCTATATACAACATTCGTTCATTGTTTGTTCTAACCTATATACAACATTCGTTTATTGTTTGTTCTAACCTATATACAACAGTCGTTCATTGTTTGTTCTAACCTATATACAACATTCGTTCATTGTTTGTTCTAACCTATATAAAACAGTCGTTCATTGTTTGTTCTAACCTATATACAACAGTCGTTCATTGTTTGTTCTAACCTGTATACAACATTCGTTAATTGTTTGTTCTAACCTATATAAAACATTCGTTCATTGTTTGTTCTAACCTATATAAAACAGTCGTTCATTGTTTGTTCTAAGCTATATAAAACATTCGTTCATTGTTTGTTCTAAGCTATATAAAACATTCGTTCATTGTTTGTTCTAAGCTATATAAAACATTCGTTCATTGTTTGTTCTAACCTATATAAAACATTCGTTCATTGTTTGTTCTAACCTATATAAAACATTCGTTCATTGTTTGTTCTAACCTATATAAAACATTCGTTTATTGTTTGTTCTAACCTATATACAACATTCGTTCATTGTTTGTTCTAACCTATATAAAACATTCGTTCATTGTTTGTTCTAACCTATATACAACATTCGTTCATTGTTTGTTCTAACCTATATACAACATTCGTTTATTGTTTGTTCTAACCTATATAAAACATTCGTTCAGTGTTTGTTCTAACCTATATAAAACATTCGTTCATTGTTTGTTCTAACCTATATACAACAGTCGTTCATTGTTTGTTCTAACCTATATACAACAGTCGTTCATTGTTTGTTCTAACCTATATACAACATTCGTTTATTGTTTGTTCTAACCTATATAAAACATTCGTTCATTGTTTGTTCTAACCTATATAAAACATTCGGTCATTGTTTGTTCTAACCTATATAAAACAGTCGTTCATTGTTTGTTCTAACCTATATAAAACAGTCGTTCATTGTTTGTTCTAACCTATATACAACAGTCTTTTATTGTTTGTTCTAACCTATATACAACAGTCGTTTATTGTTTGTTCTAACCTATATAAAACAGTCGTTTATTGTTTGTTCTAACCTATATAAAACAGTCGTTTATTGTTGGTTCTAACCTATATAAAACAGTCGTTTATTGTTTGTTTTAACCTATATAAAACAGTCGTTTGATACGGTGCTTTTTGTCCGCAATTCGCTTTTTGTCCGCTTTTGCTTTTTGTCCGATAATTTTGCTTTTTGTCCGAAACTTTTGCTTTTTGTCCGTTGCTTTTTGTCCGTTTTGCCTTTTGTCCGATTATTTTGCTTTTTGTCCGAAACTTTTGCTTTTTGTCCGGTGCTTTTTGTCCGTTTTGCTTTTTGTCCGATAATTTTGCTTTATGTCCGATATAAAATGTGTATATTTTTGGCAGGTTTCATTTTGAACTTCAAAATACCATGTCCTTTTAGGAGTTAAATACAGACCATACTCACATTATAAATGATTTGTACATGAAATTTCATGTCTTTTACAATATATCGCATTACCTCTAAAATGGCTCGAAGCACTAATATCCTAGACCCGTAGGTGTTGGTCAACAGAGGGCAAGGGGAATACTCTTGTATATCCCTAAGTCTAAAAAACAACTATTGAAAGCTGGCTAAACTAAGACATACTCCAGGTAGGCCATTATACCAGAAGAAGAGGTAGTCAAACCCTTATAAATGGCTTATAGCACTTATGTCCTGGATCTACACGAGTTTATCAGCAACGAATTAAAAGGGGCATGAGTTTCGCCGGTATATCACGAAGTAAAAATAAACCTCATTATTGCCAGCTCTTCAAACTAAGAGATTCTCCACGTTGGCCATTATACCAGAGGTATAGGTAGGCAGTGCCTCTTAAATGGTCCATGGGCCATGGCACTTATGTCCTCGACCCGTACGAGTTGGTCAGAAGAGGGTAAGGGGAATACTCTAGTATATCACACAGTCCACCAAAAATAGTGACGGCTGCCTAAACTAAGACATTTTTAGGTGCGCCCTTATACTAGATGTTGGAGTAGTCATTCTCTTAAAAATGGCTCATAGCACTTATGCTATAGACCCGAACGAGTTTGTCAACAATGAGTTAAAAGGGGGATGAATTAGCCCGGTATATAACGAAGTTGAAATAAACTGTTGCCCGCTGGCTAAACTAAGAAATTATACACGCGGGCCATAATATTAGAGGTAGAGGAAGGGATTGCCTCTATAAAATGACCATGAGCACGTATGACCTAGAGTTAGTCAGCAAAGTGTAAGGTTGGTACCCTAGTATATAATAAAGTCGAACTAAACTATTGCTGGATGGCTAAGAGATTCTCCGCGTGGGCCATGATACCAGAGGTAGAGGTTGTCATTGCCTCTAAAATGGCCTAAATCACTTATTCCCTAGAGAAGTACGCGGTATCATCAAAGGGTTTAAAAGGGAGTTGGAACCTCTGTTTACAAAGTAGTCGAAATAAATTATTGCCGGCTTGCTTACGAGTTTTGTCCAAGTTGGCCATTAATCCTAGGTTAAATGTGTGCATTGCCTTTTAAATGGCTGATAAAACTAACGCGCTAGACCTGTACGAGTTTGTCAGCAAAAGGTTAAAGGGGGGATGCGATGCCTCTTTTTACAACGAAAATATAAATTAAGCAGACTGGCCTAACTAAGAGATTCTATACGCGGGGTATTATATCAGAGGATGAGGTAGGCATTACCTCT
This sequence comes from Mytilus edulis, assembly GCF_963676685.1. Lineage (NCBI taxonomy): Eukaryota > Metazoa > Mollusca > Bivalvia > Mytilida > Mytilidae > Mytilus > Mytilus edulis. The sequence goes on from NC_092348.1 coordinate 97,078,191, forward strand.
AACATAGCCATAACACGTATGTCCCAGACCCGTGTAAGTTAATCAGCAAAGGGTAAGGGGGGTACCTAAGTATATCACAAAGTCGAAATAAACTATTGCTGGCTGGCTAAACGAAGAGATTCTCCACATGGGCCATGATACCAGAGGTAGAAGTGGCCATAGCCTCAAAAATGGCCACTTATGCCGTAGACCCGTACCAGTGCTTCAGCAAAGTGTTAAAAGGGGGAGGTGGTATCTATGTTTACAACGAAGTCGAAATGAATTATTGCCGGCTGGCCAAACAAAGAAATTCTCCACATAGGCCATTATTACAAAGGTAGTGGTGGACATTGCATCTAAAATGGCCCATACTTCTTATTCCATTGATCTGTACGAGTTTGTCAGCAAAGGGTAAGGAGGGTACCCTGGTATATAACAAAGTCGAAATAAACTATTGCCGGATGGCCAAAAATAAAAGATGATCCACGTTTATCATACCAGAGGTAGAGGTGGGCCTTGCCTTTAAAATGGTTTATAGCACTTATGCCAGCAAAAGGAAAGGAGGATATTCTAGTATATCGCAAAGTCGTTATGAAATATTGCCGGCTGTTCAAACTACGAGATTCACCACATGGTCCATGCTACCAGAGGTATAGGTGGTCATTGCCTTTAAAATAGCCTATAGCACTTATATGGCATATACCCGTACGAGTTTGTCAGTAAAGAGCTAAAATGAGGAGGTGGTACCTCTGTTCACATTAAAGTCAAAATAACTGTAGCCGGTAGGCCAAACTCCGGGATTCTCTACGTGGATCATTATACCAGAGGTAGAGGTTTATTTCGACTTCGTTGTAAACAAAGGTAACACCTTTTATTTTTAACCCCTTGCAGGCAAAATCGTACAGGTCTTTGGAATTAGTGTTATATGCCATTTTAAAGGCAATTACTATATCTATCTCTGGTAAAATGGCCTACGTGGAGAACCTCTTAGTTTGGCCAGCCGGCAATACTTTATTTCGACTTTGTTGTAAACGGAGGTACCATCTCCCCCTTTTGATTCATTATTGTCAAACTCGTACGGGTCTAGGGCATAAGTGCTATAAGAAATTTGTATGGCAATGCCCTCCTCCATCTCTGGTAAAATGGCCTACGTGGAGAATCTTTTAGTTTGGCCAGCCGGCAATTATTAAAGTGTATTTCGACTTCGTTGCAAACAGAGGTACCACCTTACCCTTTGAATTCATTGTTGTCAAACTCGCACGGGTCTTGGGCCTAAGTGATCTGTGCCTTTTTTTAAGGCAATGCCTACTTCTACCTCTGGCATCATACCCCACGTGGAGAATCTCTTGGCCAGCCGGCAATTGTTTATTTCGACTTTTTTATATACCAAGGTACTTCCCTAACCCTTTGCTGACTTACTCGCTGGCTTATCCCTTATTGTAAGTAAGTAAGTTCAATAAATATAAGACTATATGCCAGGTCTTTCTGACAACCAATTACAAACAAATTGGGGTTTATCTAATGAGGCTTTTCCCAGGATGCAATTGCTCGTAGACTGTATACAGTTGACCAAATAATCCACAAATTCCGCAAAAGGATCTTTTAATTATAGGCCATGTCCATTTAGACATTAAGCAACAAAAGCCCAGCATGACCGATGCATTTGTCTTTAACATCTCCGATATTGATTCCGCGTGGCCTTCCAATTGACATGAGTGTCCATTGGTGTTCATTGTTAAACCTTTGGAGCTATATCAGTTTGTGTTGAAACTAAGAGCACGATGACCTTCCCTTGGTGATAACAACATGACCAACAACCATATCGTGTGTTACCAAAAGCCGTCAGCGATAGTCACACCGACAATTTGCTACCTTCGTGGACAAAAGCCTGGCTTTTCGCTGGATCCTAATTAACATCTAGTGTTGTCACTACCATTTGCTGTAGAGATTTAGTTGCACAACATAACAGAAACATTCTTTGTAAATACTCTATGTTGATATTTTGACATTTGGATGGTTCATATACCAATTGTAGCCGAAAAATGATAATGAAACATTTCTGTTTAATATCGATCTATTGTTGGAATTGTAAATTTTCATATTCAATTTTTGTTTGTTTAAAGATGACCATTTTAAATAAAGATTTTAATTTTTTTAAAAGCAAGTGTTAGACTTGTGCTTTTATTGCCACTCAGTTCATATAACCTGTCATTTTAGTCGAGCCTGTAACTTTTGTTGCAGAAAGCTCGACATATGAATAGTGATCCGGCGGCGGCGGCGGCGTAAGTTAACTTCTGAAAAGCTTAATATTTTAGAAGGTGGAAGAATTGGATGCTTCATACTCTGTATATAGATGCCTCATGTTACGAAGTTTCTGTCAGTCACATGTTCAATGTCTTTGACCTCATTTTCATTGTTCAGTGATCACTTGAAAAAAAAGTTCAGAATTTTTGTAATGTTGAATTCTCTCTTATTATAAGTAATAGGATAACTATATTTGGTATGTGCGTACCTTGCAAGGTACTCATGCCCGTCAGACAGTTTTCACTTGACCTCGACTTCTTTTCGTGGATCAGTGAACAAAGGTTAGAATAAGTTTTGGTGGTCAAGTCCACATCTCAGATACCATAAGCAACAGGGCTAGTATATTCGGTGTATGGAAGGACTGTAAGGTGTACATGTCCAACTGGCAGGTGTCATCTGACCTTGACCTCATTTTTACGGTTCAGTGGTTATAGTTAAATTTTTCTGTCTTGGTCTGTTTTTCTCATACTTTATGCAATGAGTCTACAATATTTGTTGTATGGAATGATTGTAAGGTGTACATGTCTAGCGGGAAGATATCATCTGACCTTGACCTCATTTTCATGGTTCAGTGGTCAAAGTTCAGTTTTTGAGTTTTGGTCTTTTTATCTAATATTATATGCCAAAGGTCACTATATTTGGTGCATGAAAATATCTTATGATCTATATATAAGTCTCCCAGGTTTTATTTGACCATGACCTCAATTTCACGGTTCATTGCACAGTGTTAAGTTTTTGTGTTTTGGTCTGTTTTTCTTAAACTATAAGTAATAGGTCAAGTATATTTGTTGTATCGAAGAATTGTTAGCTGTTCATGTCTGCCTGGTATGGTTCGTCTGACCTTTACCTCATTTTCATAATTCATTTGGTCTTTGTTTAGCTATCTTGGTTAATATTAAGTTTATGTGGCAGTTGTAATAAATCTTTATACTTAGGGCTATCAACATAATATTAATGATGAGTAAAGTAGGCGAGACATTTCAGTGTGTGCACTCTTGTTTAAATGTGCTTATTTATCCGAGTCCTGGACTGCATTCCAGTGGCTTTCATTCGTTTACTTTTGTGTAAATTTTATACAGATCAGTATTTTTTCAAATGTTTTACCAATATTTTAGCTGCATGTAACATCTTGAACACTCAGAACAGCAAAACAAAATTTCGATTTCAGAAATAAATAGCCTTTAGTCATCGACGAATAGCCGATGATTTCAAGAGTTGTTTCCGTTAAAGGATGATTCCTTTTTTTTTGTGCAATACTTGCTCTTTCGGAGGCTCGAGGGTAATTTCAGCAAAAATTTTATCATTTTTGTTTTCATTACAAATTTTATTTATTACACTATTAGTTATAACTTTATGAATTGGCTCAAAAATAAACCCAAAAAATCGAATGATTTTGGCCTCAGATTTATTTTTCAAATGTTTATATCACTGTAAAAGCTCCAATTGTCTCCCTTTAGTGCAATAATGACATTTTGTTTTGGCATTAGAATTAAAATGTCTTTTTCAACTCATCGGTGACCTATAGATATTTTTCAAATATGCTTTACGTAAACTAAACAGTTGTAAAATTAAATCGATTTCTGTAATTTAGTTCTTTTTTTATTTCGATATATATATCTCTCTATTTCTCCTATTAGTTCAACTTAAAAAAAGTACCTTAACAAAAATGGTTGCTTCTTTCGAGGGCAGATTGTGAGCTTAAGTGAACGATAACCCCATGTTTTTATTTAATTTTTCTATTTAGTATATGATAAAAGTTCATCTATAGAAAAACAAGCAAAATCCTACATGTATATTTAAAAAATAATGGATTAATACCATCCAGTCCCCTTAACGACAAAAAAAATAAATAGAACATTACGTTTAAGTATCACCTACAGTATTTTACAACCTCCATTGGTGATACATTATATTTATTTCTGCTGTTGTTTTATATAAGTTATTGTCCTGAATAAACATCTTTATGCGTTTTTGCGTTTTTGCGTTTCAGTTTTTATTGTGAAATTTCTTCAATCAGCCAAGACAAACTTTAAATTTCGCCTTAACGATGTTTTCGCGAGAAATCCATGTATTATTATCGAATTACTACATTTAATCATTGTCTAGTGCCCTAAAATGAGATTTTCCGAGACGCTGGGTTTGAAATGGGATACCCTATTTAATTTAAACAATATTTGCAATCTTTTCAAAAAGATGCAGATGGGAATTTTCGTTCCTTATGAAAGTGTTCGCAAGGAGTTAAATTATAAACTCCTTATAGGATTATCAAAAAGCAACTATTAAGGACCCCCTTGGAATAAAGATCTTCCAAGACAACGTGTTCGAGAGTTTGAGTTTAATACATGACTTTTTAAAACTTAATGGACGGAGCAGGATTATCTTACTCTTCCAGTTAACCATACATCATCACAGTTGCATTGGTTCTTGTTGCTCAGATTTTAAATTTCAATGATTTCGTCCGAGACCACAATTGTCGTCCCTTGATTTTCGTTATTAGTCCCTAGTGATAACAGTGGGTTACTTGCCAATAATTTTTATACCCCTTCCAAATTTATTTCTCTTTGTTTAATGCCTCACATTGTAAGTAGGGGGGGGGGGGGGGGGGGTGAAATTACACTGTAAAAAAATTTGGGTCCAGAATTTTACAGGAAAGTAGTGATTTGGTCCAGCTGAAAAAGGTTAAAAATTAGCACTTCGGAAGCTGTCAAAAGATTTCAAGACACCCTAAACACAAAATTGTCCATATTTTGAGTTAGACGCGATGAAGTTTTCTATAATTTTGATATAATTTGTCCCAAAATTAGTACAACACACTGTAAAAGTTTCATTGAGAAAGCGCAGGTGGGATTTTTTTAATTTTCATTTATGTTCTAAAAGAAATGCACTACGAATTAATTGTGTTCTCGGACCATTTGTTTTGTGGACTGTTGTGTATCTTGTTGTTTTTCATTCAGCTGCGGCTTTGTTGGTTTGTTTCAACCCTTTTTAGTGTGATTATCCTTTGGTACACTTTGCCTCTCTCTTATATATGATATCGCAATAATTATATATATGTAAGCGTTCATATACATTTATATGGATACAATATTGAATTAAAATAGATATAATAATTAGATGAGTGAAAAAAAGAAAATGAAGTAATAATTGTACGTGTAAGGAGTTGGCATTCTTATAAAAAAGAAGATGTGGTATTATTGCAAATGAGACAACTATCCACAAAAGACCAAAATGACACAGACATTAACAGCATTAGGTCACCGTACGGCCTTCAACAATGAGGAAAGCCCATACAGCATAGTCAGCTATAAAAGGCCCCGATAAGACAATGTAAAACAATTCAAACGAGAAAACTAACGGCCTTATTTATGTCAAAAAAATAAATGAAAAAACAAATATGTAACACATAAACAAACGACAACCACTGATTTCTTTTTTATATGCTCGAAACTTTAGAATAGTTTAGAAATTTATCAAATCAAATAATCCTTGAGTGATGGTTTCGTTATTGAAATTCTAAATTGATGTTTAACCGCGCTAAATATTATATATCGTCGCTGTTATGCAAAAACCTCGTATCTAAGGTTTTCATAATTTTACACCAGGCAATAAAAACTGATTTTTTTTATCGATTATTTAGAATTAAATATTTATGTTCCAATGTATGCAAAAATATCGTATCTTCTAACCAATCAATTACCAAGGCGAGCAAAAATTTCTGCACCTATATTGTATTTTCAAAGCTTTTCATTATTTCTAAGCTATACATAATATATTAGACAAAAAATTGACAAAACTGTACCTTTTATAATCTCAGCTGCTAGTGCCATCTTTTTTTTCTTTTGAGATATGATATTTTCGCACAACAAAATGTCTCACCAATCCGACTACACTTTTTCGTCACTTGTCAGAATTCGGGTTAATGATTGGTTAGAAGATCAGATATTTTCGCATTCAGTGGAACATACATATTTAATTCTTAATAATCGATAAAAAGATTTCCGCAAAAAATTGAGATACGAGGTTTTTGCATAACAGCGACGATATGATAATCATACGAATAAGTCAGGAACGGAGTTATGATCTGTAATTCAATAGTTGTTGTTTGTTTCTGTATTTGTTTGTCGTATAGTGTTTTGTAAATCAATGGTTTTCTCGTTTGAATAGTTTTATCATTATGTTAAATGGTGTCGGCGTTTGCTACATGTGGAAGTGCACACATTTACGACATGTTATTGCTTAAACGCACAGTTTCTTCTTCCCGCTAATAATATATAGTCACCATTTGCACTTATATGCGAATGGCCGATTGACAGTCGCTCCAAAATATTTTGCAACATTTCAGTTAAAAAAAAACTTTTTTAAGTCTGGTAATATTTTCGTCATATTTCCAACAACTCTATTTTTCTTAAAGATTACAAATATTACAAATATAACAAACAAACAAACTTCATTTTTGGAACACTATCACAAAGTTTACGTAATACATGTGTAGCTATTTATTTAGATAAACTGTATTAATCCATACATTTCGGAATTATTTAGCAACTATATCCAAATGACGAGGAAGTTCGAGGTTATTCAAGTAATAAGATTAAGGAAACTTTGGTTAACACAACAGCATTTTCAACAAAGTAGTTTATTTTTGTTTGACAAACTCGAAAAGAGGGGGAAAAGTAATAAAATGGTTACTTAAGCATTTACTTAATTTCTATCACGAAATAAATGCGTTTAATATTTTAGATACAGATACAATATAGTGCATTCGTAAATGTAAAACACTTTTTAATAGAAAATTTAAAAGAGATACATCAACAGTGTTTATTTTAAAATTGCTCAAGTCTGTAGGGCTTATTCCCGATTGTCCCACTGTTTTTTTAATTAAGAGCTCATATTGTCCCACATGAAAAGTTCTGACTGGTCCACATTATTTTATGAGGCGAAATGTTCTTATCCCTTGTTAGATTGTCTCTATGGTTTTGTTTCAGATATATAAGCCAAAATCTACATTTTATGCGATGATCTTCTTTTAGACATTGCGGCCATCTTAATTATTGGGCGGGGTCATCGGATACTTTTTTGAAACTAAATACCCTAAGGATGATTTTGGCCATGTTTGCTTTAATTTTGCCAGTAGTTTCAGAAGAGAAGATTTTTGTAAAAATTAATGACGACGACGAATAATGAGAAAATGAGAAAAGCTCACTTAGTCCTATGGTCCAGGTGAGCTAAAAAGCAAAACGGACAAAAAGCAACGGACAAAAAGCAAAAGTGTCGGACAAAAAGCAAAATTATCGGACAAAAAGCAAAACGGACAAAAAGTAAAAGTATCGGACAAAAAGCAAAATTATCGGACAAAAAGCAAAACGGACAAAAAGCAACGGACAAAAAGCAAAAGTATCGGACAAAAAGCAAAATAATCGGACAAAAAGCAAAAGCGGACAAAAAGCAAATCGCGGACAAAAAGCACCGTATCAGTCGTTTATTGTTGGTTCTAACCTATATAAAACAGTCGTTTATTGTTTGTTCTCATTTGGTTTCTGCCTCAATTACGCTTGGTTTCCGCCTGGTTGACGCCTGTGCATGCTTTCCTTTAACACTACAATGACGCCCGGATAAAGTATAATTTTTACGCCTGATATCCGTGTAATATATATACGGGCGTCACTTGACTGCAGTTGTTACATGTAATATCATTTTCAAAAACGAAAGGTAAATATGCTAGATATACTAATTGGAGTTGTAATGACATGATTAAAGCTGTAAATGTTCCCCTCGGTTACGTTTATATACATTTTGGCAATAAAGTTTATCGACAGGTTGTAGGAATTCCTATAGATACTAATTGTGCTCCTATGAATCATAGTTTATGGCCAAACTAAACAAAGACTCGTAAAGGAACTTACTTTAAATACATCAAATATAAACAGCATAGATTTAGATAGTTCAGTTTTACACGATAAACTCCATAAAAGGGACTTTTTTTTCATTCCCTATTGTTATTTTCCCTTTTTTAGGGAGGTGATATGTTTTTTGACACACTGTGTTATAGCGTTTGTATATCACTATGCTTCATTCGCTATGCCAATGTTTGCAGTGACGTTTCGTATTTCAATGAGCGTAATATATGTATTGCTGGCAAATTGTTGTCAAGTATTTCGTTACCAAAACTACTAAAAACCTTTACGAACTTTTTCCATAGATACAAAGATTTGGTTTGCACTTTTGGCTGTTCCTGCTATGGCAATTGGAAACCATGGTATTCTGATATTGATAATTGATCATAATACTCCTGGGTTCAATTGGCAATTTTGGTTATATATAAGACTTATTTGTAGATCTTACTTTGCTGAAAATTTTTTGCTGTTTACAGTTTATCTTTGTCATTAATAATATTCATGATAACTAAAAACTGCAAAATTTCTTTAAAATTACCAATTAAGTGTCAGCAACCCAACAATGGGTTATAAGATTTGTCTTATAATTTCAGGGCTGATAAAGAACACATTTAACTAGTGTCAGATTTTCTCTAAAGGCATTGGTTTTTGAGATATAAGCCAATTACTGCATTTTACACCTATATTCTATTTGTACGTAGTCATGGTGGCCATGATTTTTTAAGAAACTGAAAATAAAACAAATCTTTTATTCTTGATACCCAATGGATCATTCAGCGTAAGTTTGGTTTGAATTGGTTCACCAGATGGATAAAAATACAAATAATACAAATACAAGTGGACGTGGCCGGGTACTTGTACATCCCAACAAACAAAAAAACACCAAGTACAGATCTGAAAGTGCTCACAGTTACTGACAGCTAGTTCAAAGCCACTAACAACTAATAAAAAAATCTTGCATCTAAGACTAAATCATCAATCAGTACACATCAAATATCCAATCGATTTAGTGTAAAGACGTCATAAACAGTCAAATAAAAACATGACCTTGTGCAATGCCAAGTTACAGGTATCAACATATTGTAGATCCATGAATGTGTATATGTATATAACAATAATATTTAGTTTGCTTTTAATTTAATGATAACAAAATCAATATAAATACCAATAAAAACATTATGCAATGATCTAATTAAAGTGTTGAATTGGTAACCAGTATGTTTGATATATCGTCTTAAATCTAGAAAATGGGTTCAGAACTAAACTTTGTGACAGAAGAGATAACTTCAGGTTTCTAATTGTAACTTTCCATTTTTTTTATAGAAACATTTCAGCAGCACCTGCTTGTGGATTCTATATCCCTCAGTTGATACAATATGTCAGGTCTTGCATTTCCTTGTTTGAGAGTTGCTGGTCAGTAGTAGTATACTGCTGTTTGAAATTCACAAATAGATTGAGAGAAAACATAAGACAAGAGTTAATAGTGGGGAAGTTGAAATCCTATCATTGATATCATCAATCGCCACCATGAGATGGACGACCTTTTTACAGACACCACCATGAGTTGGTTGACCTTTTAGCAGACAACACCATGAGTTGGTTGACCTTTTTGCAGTCACTACCATGAGTTGGTTGATCTTTTTGTAGACACCACAATGAGTTGGTTGACCTTTTTGCAGACACCACCATGAGTTGGTTGACCTTTTTGCAGACACCATCATGAGTTGGTCGACCTTATTTGCAGACACCACCATGAGTTGGTTGACCTTTTTGCAGACACCACAATGAGTTGGTTGGTAATTTTACAGACACCACCATGAGTTGGTTGACCTTTTTGCAGACACCACCATGAGTTGGTTGATCTTTTTGCAGACACCATCATGAATTGGTCGTCCTTTTTTGCAGACACCACCATGAGTTGGTTGACCTTTTTGCAGACACCACCATGAGTTGGTTGACCTTTTTGCAGACACCATCATGAGTTGGTCGACCTTATTTGCAGACACCACCATGAGTTGGTTGACCTTTTTGCAGACACCACAATGAGTTGGTTGGTAATTTTACAGACACCACCATGAGTTGGTCGACCTTTTTGAAGACACCACCATGAGTTGGTTGACCTTTTTGCAGACACCACCATGAGTTGGTTGATCGTTTTACAGACACCACCATGAGTTGGTCGACCTTTTTTCTGACACAACCATGAGTTGGTTGACCTTTTTGCAGACACACACCACCATGTTTGGTCGAAATTTTTGCAGACATCATCATGAGTTGGTTGATCTTTTTGTAGTCACCACAATGAGTTGGTCGACCTTTTTGCAGACACCACCATGAGTTGGTTGATCTTTGTGCAGACACCATCATGAATTGGTCGACCTTTTTTGCAGACACCACCATGAGTTGGTTGACCTTTTTGCAGACATCACCATGAGTTGGTTGACTTTTTGCAGACACCATCATGAGTTGGTCGACCTTATTTGCAGACACCACCATGAGTTGGTTGACCCTTTTTTAGACACCACAATGAGTTGGTTGATAATTTTACAGACACCACCATGAGTTGGTCGACCTTTTTGAAGACACCACCATGAGTTGGTTGACCTTTTTGCAGACACCACCATGAGTTGGTTGATCGTTTTACAGACACCACCATGAGTTGGTCGACCTTTTTGCAGACACAACCATGAGTTGGTTGACCTTTTTGCAGACACACACCACCATGTTTGGTCGAAATTTTTGCAGACATCATCATGAGTTAGTTGATCTTTTTGTAGACAACACCATGAGTTGGTTGATCGTTTTACAGACACCACCATGAGTTGGTAGACCTTTTTGCAGACACCACCATGAGTTGGTTGACCTTTTTGCAGACACCACCATGAATGGTCGAAATTTTTGCAGACACCATCATGAGTTAGTTGATTTTTTTGCAGACACCACCATGATATATAAACTAAAAAAAAAAAATTCTTAAGAGCCTGTGTCTCTCACCTTGGTCTTTGTGCATATTAAACAAAAACACAGATGGATTCATGACAAAATCATGTTTTGGTGATGGTGATGTGTTTGTAGATCTTACTTAATTGAACATTCTTGTGTCGTGTAGATTATCGGGTAGTCTACACATTGATATCGTAAAATATCAGCCGCGAGCCACAATGTGAACCTTTTTGGCGAGTGAGCGTAGCGAACGAGCTAAAAAGTTTCACATTGTGTCGAGCGGCTGATATTTTACGATATCTATACGAAGAAAACCCGATTATCTTTTTATCGTTCTATTACTGGTCGTTTCTTTCTCCTAAATAGTTATCAAAGGTACCAGGATTATAATTTAATACGCCAGACGCGCGTTTCGTCTACATAAGACTCATCAGTGACGCTCATATCAAAATATTTATTAAGCCAAACAAGTAAAAAGTTGAAGAGCATTGAGGATCCAAAATTCCAAAAAGTTGTGCCAAATACGGCTAAGGTAATCTATGCCTGGGATAAGAAAATCCTTAGTTTTCGAAAAATTCAAAGTTTTGTTAACAGGAAATTTGTAAAAATGACCACATTATTGATATTCATGTCAACACCGAAGTGTTGACTACTGGGCTGGTGACACCCTCGGGGACGAAACGTCCACCAGCAGTGGCATCGACCCAGTGGTGTAAATAGTTATCAAAGGTACCAGGATTATAATTTAGTACGCCAGACGCGCGTTTCGTCTACATAAGACTCATCAGTGACGCTCATATCAAAATATTTATTAAGCCAAACAAGTAAAAAGTTGAAGAGCATTCTCCTCTCACATTGTGACGTCGCTGATAATGCCTGGTCTCGTTTTGAAGTCTTGATACGAGAATTACGGAACAACAGAGCAGGGTGATATAGGCGGAGGGAAGGACGATAATTACAATTATCTCAATTTATAATGAACTTGGCCCATTAGTAAAAGAGGAAAATATTTTGTTAAAATTTACAAAAATTAACAAAATTTACAAAAATTGACTATAAAGGGCAATGACTCCTTAAGGGGTCAACTGACCTTTTTGGTCATGTTGACTTATTTGTGGATCTTACTTTGCTGAACATTATTGCTGTTTACAGTTAAGAGATTACAGTTTATCTCTATCTATAATAATATTCAAAATAATAACCAAAAACAGCAAAATTTCCTTCAAAGTTTCCAATTCAAGGCAGCAACCCAACAAACAGTTGTCAGATTCATCTAAAAATTTCAGGGCAGATAGATCTTGACTTGCAAAACAATTTATCCCCCATGTCTGAATTGCTCTTAATGCTTTGGTTTCAGAGTTATAAGCCAAAATCTACATTTTACCCCTATGTTTTATTTTTAGCCATGGCGGCCATCTTGGTTGGTTGGCTGGGTCACTGCACACATTTTTCAAACTAGATACCTCAATGATGATTAAGGCCAAGTATGGTTAAATTTGGACCAGTAATTTAAGAGAAGATTTTCGTAAAAGATTAGAAAAAATTACGAAAAATTGGTAAAAAATGACTATACAGGGCAATAACTCCTTAAGGGGTCAACTGAACATTTTAGTTATGTCGACTTATTTGTAGACCTTACTTTGCTGAACATTCTTGCTGTTTACAGTTTATCTCTATCTATAATAATATTCAAGATAATAGCCAAACAAATTTGTAAGGGTTCCACGGAACCCAGTGTCTCGCCTACTTTTGCTGTTAATCGCAGACTCAACAAAAATGAGGAAAGACATCAATAAAAATTTTCCTCCCGATATTGTCTTTTGATTGAAAGAAGCATCCAAGTTTGGTAAAAAATCCAGGATAGTTTATGAATCTAATAAATGTTTTATAAACTTTAACTGCAGACTGTATGTAATGTTAACTAGAAGAAAAACTAAGTCCATTTATAAGTAAAATACGGGAAAAGTGAATTTTTTTCTTCTTCAAAATTTACTTCTGAATAATATCTTATGATCAGAAACAAACTTTTGTCTAAGTTTGGTAGGAATCCAGGATAGTTTAAGAACATTATAAAAATTTTAAAAACTTAAACCACAGAGTGAATGTTTTGTTTCTGGCAAAAAAACTAAGTCCATTTATAAGTAAAATACGGGAAAAGTGGAAATTTATTTTTACAAAATTTTCTTCTTGACACTATCTTATGATCATAAACAAGCTTCTGTCCAAGTTTGGTACAAATCATGGATAGTTTAAGAAAGTTATTAAAATTCTAAAAACTTTAACCACATAGTGAATGTAATGTTTCCTCGCAGAAAAACTAAGTTCATTTATAAGTAAAATACGGAAAAGTGGAAATTTATTTTTACAAAATTTTCTTCTTGATACTATCTTATGATCATAAACAAGCTTCTGTCCAAGTTTGGTAGAAATTCAGTATAGTTTAAGAAAGTTATTAAAATTTCAAAAACTTTAACCACAGAGTGAATATTTGTGGACGCCGCCGCCGACGACGACGACGACGCCGACGACAACGGAATGTAGGATCGCTTAGTCTCGCTTTTTCGACTACAGTTGAAGGCTCGACAAAAACGGTATAATTTCCTTAAAATTGCCAATTCAGGGGCAGCAACCCAACAACCGGTTGTCCGATTCGTCTCTAAATTTCAGGGGAGATAGGTCTTTACCTGATAAACAATTTTACCCCCGTGTCAGATTTGCTCTAAATGCTTTGGTTTCAGAGTTATAAGCCAAATTCTACATTTTACCCCTATGTTCTATTTTTAGCCATGGCGGCCATCTTGGTTGGTTGGCCTGGTCACGCCACACATTTTTTTTTTAACTAGAAACCCCAAATGATGATTGTGGCCAAGTTTGGTTTAATTTGGCCCAGTAGTTTCAGAGGAGAAATTTTTGTAAAAGCTAACGACGACGACAGACGACGACGACGGACACAAAGTAATGAGAAAAGCTCACTTGGCCCTTCGGGCCAGGTGATCTAAAAGAAGATGTGGTATGATTGCCAATGAGACAACTATACACAAAAGACCAAAATGACACAGACATTAACAACTATAGGTCACCGTACAGCCTTCAACAATGAACAAAGCCATGAGTTGGTCGACCTTTTTTGTAGACACCACCATGAGTTGGTCGACCTTTTTGCAGACATCACCATGAGTTGGTCGACCTTTTTTGTAGACACCACCATGAGTTGGTCGACCTTTTTGCAGACATCACCATGAGTTGGTCGACCTTTTTTGTAGACACCACCATGAGTTGGTCGACCTTTTTGCAGACACCACCATGAGTTGATTGACCTTTTTGCAGATACCACCATGAGTTGGTTGATTTTTTTGTAGACACCACCTAGTTCAAATAATCATGACGTCTGGCAAGGCTATTTTGATTTTTTTCTTGGACGGTTGTCGTAGGAAGGCGTCCCAGAAAAAAAATTTAAAATAGCCTTGCCAGACGTCATAATAAGTTTGACTAGACACCACCATGAGTTGGTCGACCTTTTTGCAGACACCACCATGAGTTGGTTGACTTTTCTTACAGACACCACCATGAGTTGGTTGACTTTTCTTACAGACACCACCATGAGTTGGTTGACTTTTCTTACAGACACCACCATGAGTTGGTTGACTTTTCTTAGACATCAAAATGAGTTGGTTGACTTTTCTTACAGACAACACCATGAGTTGGTTGACTTTTCTTACAGACAACACCATGAGTTGGTTGACTTTTCTAACAGACACCACCATGAGTTGGTTGACTTTTCTTACAGACAACACCATGAGTTGGTTGACTTTTTTTTACAGACACCACCATGAGTTGGTTGACTTTTATTACAGACAAGACCATAAGTTGGTTGACTTTTTTACAACCACCATGAGTTGGTTGACTTTTCTTACAGACACCACAATGAGTTGGTTGACTTTTCTTACAGACAACACCATGAGTTGGCTGACTTTTTTACAGACACCACAATGAGTTGGTTGACTTTTCTTACAGACAACACCATGAGTTGGTTGACTTTTCTTACAGACAACACCATGAGTTGGTCGACCTTTTTACAGACACCACAATGAGTTGGTTGACCTTTTTGCAGACACCACCATGAGTTGGTAGACCTTTTTACAGATACCACCATGAGTTGGTTGACTTTTCTAACAGACACCACCATGAGTTGGTTGACCTTTTTACAACCACCAAGAGTTGGTTGACTTTTCTTACAGTCAACACAATGAGTTGGTTGAGTTTTTTACAGACACCACCATGAGTTGGTTGACCTTTTAACAAACACCACCATGAGTTGGTCGACCTTTTTGCAGACAACACCATGAGTTGGTTGACTTTTTTTACAGAAACCACCATGAGTTGGTTGACTTTTCTTACAGACACCACCATGAGTTGGTTGACTTTTTTACAGACACCACCATGAGTTGGTCGACCTTTTTGCAGACACCACCATGAGTTGGTTGACTTTTCTTACAGACAACACCATGAGTTGGTTGACTTTTTTACAGACACCACCATGAGTTGGTTGACGTTTTTTACAGACACCACCATGAGTTGGTTGACCTTTTACAGACACCACCATTTCAAAGCAATTCCATCTTTGTTTTCAAGAATGACTGGATTTGTTCTTATATGAGCTACATGCTAGGTTCCATATGTCGAGCAGGATCTGTTAACCATTACATAGCATCTTCAATCATCCCTGAATTTTGTTGGTTTTTGTGTTGTGCAGTCATTTTGTTGCCCTGACATGGTAAGTTTTTTTGTTTAAACTTATGATATCAAGTGTTCCTTTGATATCTTTCCCCATTTTTAAAAAGACAAAGGATGCCAAGTAATGACAAAGCTCATACTGATTCTTTGGGGAACTTATAAAAATAAATGACATTTAAACATATTTCTATTATATTTAAAAATTTCTGACACATTATGGTACTAGTAACTGTTAATAGCACATGAATGTTATAAGTGTAAATATCACACCATCCTAGTCATGATTGTAGAGTTAATCTGTTTCTGTTTACTTTCCAGCACCTAAAAAAGAGAAAAAAAAGAGTTTATACAATTTCCCTTTAGTTATTGAGAATTGCTGTTATTTGACATACATTGTGTATATTTATACCCTAGGAAGAAAGACTAGAGGCTCCAAAAAGCCTGTGTCACTCACCTGATATTTTTGTTTACAATTGATGCATGAAATAATGCATTAGTTCAGAGATATATGCCAAAACCTGCATTTTACTCATATGTTCTATTCTTAGCTATGTTGGCCATGTTAGTTAGCAGGCCAGGTCACCGAAAACATTTTTTTAAAATAGATACCCGTATGATGGTTGTGGCTATAAAGTTGGATTAAATTGTCTTAGCAGCTTCAGAGAACATTTTTGTAAAAGATCACAAAAATTTACAAAATTGTTAAAAATTGAATTTAAAGGGCAATACTTACTAGCACATGTACCAGCATTGAGGGTGATATCATCAATAGCAATGTCACCTCTATATGAACTACCTCTGATTCCATCTATTATGATCTGAAGAAAAAAAGACAATAAAATTTCTGGCTTTAAAGATTTTTTTTGGGTGTGATATCATTGTGTGAGAGAATTTGATGTTTGCTTTACCAAGGTTCATTTGAACCCAGTTTATGAAAATACCAATGTACCAAGAAATTTTTGCAATGTTTCTAGATGCCTGACCAGAGGAAATCATAATTAAACAAAGAATCATAATTCTGTGGCCAAGTGTATCTCCATTATGTGTATAAACATCCTACATAAAAGCTGTATCCCAACACTGTAGGAGGCCCAACACACCATGATCTCTTTATACAACTAGTACCAAAAAAGTGACTTCAACTATTTGTCATTTTCAGTATATTTGAAAAAAAGAAAAATCCTGCAAGCAAGAACACTTTTATTATGAAGTGTATGAACATCCTAATAAATATTAAGGGTGTACGTCCAAAAACTGTAGGAGGAGATAGCCAGACAAACAATGTATCCTGATCTGGACAAACAGACAAAGAACATGAGTAAATTAATATGCCCATTCAACATTTTTCGCAGGGCATAAAAAAAGTATTGGATAGCTTTTCCAATGTTAACTAGAAATTCTATAGAGCCTGTGTTACTCACTATGGTATGTGTGATTATTCAACAAAGTACACTTTCAACATTGTAGAAAAGAAAAAAAATTATGACAAAAATCTCCATTTTGTTAACTTTGTATTGCTAATTATTCAGTCTGTTCAAATTCTCTCAATATTTTTTTTTATCCAGTTTGCTCAAAACATAAAAGAGGGTAAAATAAATGTTCATTTAAGGGCAATCACTCCTACATATAAATGACTGATAGTCTGTAACTATAAAGGCTGAATTTGACTTGTTAGTAGATCTTGCCTTGCCATTTATCTATCTCTTATAATTTAATGATGCAACCATCAAATCACCAATTGATTGTGTCGAAGCTTAACTTACAATATTGTTACTTTCTTACTTACTAAGTCCTTGCTATGCCTTATGGCACATAGGGCAAGGACAATATTGTTATCTCCAGTCTAATGAAGCTGACAAAAAACAAGGTCAAATTATACATTTAAAATCTGTCATTCATTGTCTGTGCTTGTGTGTACATTTGTGAATTGATGCCATGAAAATTGGTGACGTTACCCAATCAAAATGAATGTTACAAACAAAGTTGCATTAAAATACATTATACTTACAACAGGACTACTTTGTTGTGGTATGTCTATAGAAGCAGTTTTCCATATGTCTGGATCAACTTGCTCTCCTGATTTTGTCCAGATACTCGTCAGAGAAGATGATCTATCCCCAGCAAATACTTCCAATGATCCTATGCTTGATCCCTTCATATGATACTGGAAGGTGAGACACCAACTACCACCTGAAATAGTTAAAATCAGTCAACCGTGAGAAGGTTACAAAGAATGAGGGGATTATCAATATACTGTACGGGGGAAGAAAGAGGATTATCAATATACTGTACGGGGGAAGCAAGATGATTAACAATATACTGTACGGGGGCTACAAAGAAGCAAGTGGATTAACAATATACTGTACAGTGGCTACAAAGAAGCAAGTGGATTAACAATATTCTGTATGGGGGCTACAAAGAAGCAAGTGGATTAACAATATTTTGTATGGGGGCTACAAAGAAGCAAGTGGATTAACAATATACTGTATGGGAGCTACTGTACAGGGGCTACCTATATGTGTACAAAACTTTATGATAGTTGTTCCTATGTATGAATGAAGTTGCATATTGATGTAGGAAGATGTGGTATGAGTACCAATGAGACAACTCTTCATTCAAGTCACAATTATAAAAGTAAACCATTATAGGTCAGGGTACAGTCTTCAATCTAATCCGCTTGCATACCTGAAATTGATAAATTGGTGCGAAAGGACAGAAACACATTATATTGCTGCTGCAGATACTTGACACCATTGCCTGATATATATTCGAGTATCAAGTCTTTTTCACAAATATTGTACGATCAAAAGAAAATGAATAAAAAGATACTATTTGTTATTTCCGGGGCTTTTATAGCTGACTATACGGTATGGGCTTTGCTCATTGTTGAAGGCCATACAGTGACCTATAGTTGTTAATTTCTGTGTCATTTGATTTCTTGTGGAGAGTTGTCTTATTGGCATTCATACCACTTCTTTTTTATATATAAAAGTTATGGATATATCATAATTTAATAACTCATGTTTCATGCTTAAAATAACTAACAACTTCCAACTTTTTAAATAACATTACAGCAAAAAGTAGGTAAATGTTACAATGTTTGATTAGCTTGCCTAGGTATACTACCCTCCTTTAGGAATAAACTAGTTTAACAGATAACCAATCTATCTGACTGTAGGACTACACTACTACGAAAGGAGGGAAGTATACCTAACTTAATAATGACTTCACAGGTCAGCAGGCAAGCTAAACAAACATTGTTATCTTTACCTACACACTCAATGCATTTTGCTGTAATATTTAATGAGACCAGGACCCAGAAATCTCTGCATCCGTATAACATTTTTTTTTTTAATTTTCAATAAAGAAAGATAAAAGAATCGTACCATTTAAGTTAGTATTGTGAGTTGTGAGAACAGCTGTGTCTCCATTGACTCTTGGAGAGGAGGCTTCTATGTACATGTAGTAATCTCCTGTGGCTGCACCCCTTGGTCCTGTCCAAGGACTTGGGGTGGATTTCTACAAAATTATTAAAGTCTGTAACATCAGCTCCAAAAAACACCTGATACATCATATGTGTTGAATTATCTGTACACCTGATACATCATATGTGTTGAATTATCTGTACACCTGATACATCATATGTGTTGAATTATCTGTGCACCTGATACATCATATGTGTTGAATTATCTGTACACCTGATACATCATATGTGTTGAATTATCTGTACACCTGATACATCATATGTGTTGAATTATCTGTATGTAGCTCTCCAGAACAATTATTTAACTAGCACTTTTGTTCATTCTTTAAAAATCCCATTAATAAATTCATACATCATATGTGTTGAATTATCTGTACACCTGATACATCATATGTGTTGAATTATCTGTATGTAGCTCTCCAGAACAATTATTTAACTAGCACTTTTGTTCATTCTTTAAAAATCCCATTAATAAATTCAAATATTTTAAAATCTATAAAATTGAGAATAGAACTCAGTGTCTCGCCTTCTTTTGCTGTTTATCAACGTAAATGAAAAAAAAAATTATGAAAATATTTCTCAATACTATCTTTTGAAGTCCAAGTTTGGTAAAAATCCAGGATAGTTTATGAATCTTATAAATGTTTTAAAAACTTTAATTGCAGACTGTATGTAATGTTAACTGAAAAAAAGTCCATTTATAAGTAAAATACGAAAAAACAGGTACAAAATGTTAACCAAATTTCCTTCTATATACTAGCTTTTGATCATAAGCAAGCTTTTGTCCAAGTTTGGTACAAATCCAGGATAGTTTAAGAAAGTTATTTAAAAAAATTTCAAAACTTTTACCACAGAGTGAATGATATGTTTCTTTGCGGAAATACTAAGTCTGTTTATAAGTAAAATACGGAAAAACAGGAATTGTTTTTTCACAAAATTTCCCTCTGGATATTATCTTATGATCATAAACAAGCTTCTGTTCAAGTTTGGAAGAAATCCAGGTTAGTTTAAGAAAGTTATTAAAATTTCAAAAACTTTAACCACAGAATGAACATTTGTGGACACCGCCGCCACTGATGACGCCGACAGAATGTAGGATCGTTATGTCTCACTTATTAGACAAAAGTCGAAGGCTTGACAAAAATGGGAATGTGTCAAAGTGAAAAGAATCTGACCAAAGAGCAGATAACAGCTTAAGACAACCAATGGGTCTCTAATAAATTTTTAAAAGGAGATGTAAGCAGGGCTTCCAAATCAAAGAGCTGAAAGCTCTGAGGAAAAATGACGCCACTGCCTATAATATTGGGATATTTTTTATGCAAGTCTTGATTTTCACATAAAGTAATAAGTTTAACATTGCAACATGTCTGGTAAGCATATAATTGATATTCATATATGTGTGTGTGAAGTGTAAATGACAACTGACTGTTTTTTTGAGACGGGTCTAGATCACTCATCTGCTGATATGGCACCTGCTGATTTTGCACCATAAACCTGCCAATTTTACCCCTACGTAGAACAACTAAAGTTGCTTCCCTTTGTACACTAACGGGTTGTAAATTAAAAATTAATGCCATGTTACTTTATTGATTTTAAAAGTTCAATAACAGCTAGCATTAGTTATGTAAGATTGCAGGAAAGTATGATTTAAATGGTTTGTAAAATTTTAATTTACTTTTAAGAGTTTTGTCTTTTTTATAGTACATAAAATATTGATTTGGGAAACAACACATTGTATTAATCTTGCATGGATAAAAAAAAAGTGAAATGAAAGTATTTAAACTAAAAGGAGGAAATGGGGTTATGTTTTTCCTAAAATTCATTGTTTGGACACCACTAAAATAAGTTTGCCACACAATTAATATAATTTTATCTATGATTTTATAATGAATGCAAAACGATGATTTGAGTAATTTACAAGATGTAAAAAGGGGAGGATAGTCATTTTAAAATTTCACTTCGTTCACAGTGAACATAATTATCATGATAAATGTAGGGTATCCTTACACTTTCAATGTAATCATGGTGTAAATGTATTTTATAATTTGTATATATATATATATCAATACAAACAATCATTATGCATTTTATTCACATATATTTTTTATAGAGGAACCTTGATATCACTAGTGTTAATTTGCTTAATCTTTTTTTCTTGTTTTCCAAGATTTGCTTTTTTAACTGGTAACTACTCATTTTTTCAATTATTCAACATAAACTGACTCTCAATTTCGCTGTATTGACTGGATGCCCGTTGTACGACGATCTTAGAGACGAACTGTATAAGGTTTTTAACTTTGAAAACGAAAATTTTAGGCTATTGCCGAATTCCTAGAAACTTTTATTTATTTTAGCGAGTGAAAATATTAAGTGGTACAAAAATGTGTCAAAACCTGCAAACTTATTTACCAGACTCAAGCTAGCGAACAATAAGGTGAATCAAGCTAGCGAACAATATGCCGGCGAACAATAAGAAAACGCGCCAACATGATCATGCCTAAAACCCGAAGACTTGCAATAACACCAAAACGTACTTATAAATATGATGACAAATAAATAAATATGATGACAAATAATTTTCAGTAGGAAGATGAAATGTAATTCCATTTAAGCACATGCAAAGTTTAATTATTTATTCGTATTCTAAATACGACTTTTTTAAAGCCGAGGGTCTAAAATATGTTTTAGCTATTAACCCTTTCTCCTTTCTCTCTGATAAGCCTAAAGGAATGGGTTATTATCTGTATAATAATAACAATTGATAACAACGGGTAACAATAAACTAGTGTAGCGATACAAATATCTTCAAGCTTATAGAAATTATTCGATTGAAAAGAAAAGCTTATAACCATTATATTCACTTTTCGCCGAAGAACTAGCTAGGTCAGGTAAATATTCAAAAGTAAATAGTCACTCTAGTAATTTATTTATTACATACTTATAAGAAAAGCGATAAGTGTAAAAACAACACACGTCAAATAGAACGAGAACGATTTGACATAAATATTTTGGTTAATCTAAACAAAAAATTATTTAGATTTTAAAGCCTATGTAAATTTAAAACTATAATCCGTAAACATTTCCCTACGGCAAAGACCCGGATGAGGTAGGGTCGGCAAAATCCCGGATGTGGTAGGGTGACCCCAAAGTTGGGGTCGGGTGACCATACCCTCCCCCTTATTTAATTCATAGCCAAGTCCCTACAGCAAAGCTTTTAACCACACTAGGAACACTCGATAGGCAATTGCCTAAGCTTGCCTGGAACCAAAGATCCATGTGGGTAAAGTTACGGATTTTTATTTCGGAGGTCAAAAGTTGGGGTCGGGTGACCCTACCCTCCCCTTCTTTAATTCATAGCCAAGACCCTAAGACAAAGCTTTTAACCACACTATTTACACTCGATAGGCAATTGCCTAAGCTTGCCTGGACCCAAAGATCCAGGTGGGTAAAGTTACGGATTTTTTTTTGGAGGTCCAAAGTTTGGGTCGAGTGACCCTACCCTTCCCCTTCTTTAATTCATAGCCAAGACCTACGGCAAAGCTTTTAAACACACTAGGTACACTCGATAGGCAATTGTCTAACCTTGCTTAAGCTTGGGCCCAAAGATCTAGGTGGGTAAAGTTACGGATTTTTGTTTCGGAGGTCCAACGTTGGGGTCGGGTGACCCTACCCTCACCCTTCTTTAATTCATAGCCATGTCCCTACGGCAAAGCCTTTAACCACACTAGGTACACTCGATAGGCAATTGCCTAAGATTGCCTGGGACCAAAGATCCAGGTTGGTAAAGTTACGGAAATTTTGTTTAAGTCCAAAGTTGGGGTCGGGTGACCCTACCCTCCCTCTTCGTTAATTCATAGCCAAGTCCCTGCGGTAAAGCTTTTAACCACACTAGGTACACTCGATAGACAATTGCTTAAGCTTGCCTGGGCCCAAAGACCCAGGTGGGTTAAGTTTCGGAATTTTTTTTCAGAGGTCCAAAGTTGGGGTCGGGTGACCCTACCCTCCCCCTTCTTTAATTCGTAGCTAAATCCCTACGGTAAAGCTTTTAACCACACCAGGTACAATCGATAGGCAATTGCCTAAGCTTGCCTGGGCCCAAAGATCCAGGTGGGAAAAGTTACGGATTTTTTTTTTCGGAGATCCAAAGTTGGGGTCGGGTGACCCTACCCTCCCCCTTCTTTAATTCATAGTCAAATCCCTATGGCAAAGCTTTAAAACACACTAGGTACATTCGATAGGCAATTGCCTAAGCTTACCTGGGACCAAAGATCCAGGTGCGTAAAGTTTTTTTTTCGGAGGTCCAAATTTGGGGTCGGGTGACCTTATCCTTCCCCTTCTTTAATTCGTAGCCAAGTCCCTACGACAAAGCTTTTAACCACACTTAGTACACTCTATAGGCAATTGCCTAAGCTTGCCTGGGCCCAAAGATCCAGGTGGGTAAAATTACGCAATTTTTTTATTCGGAGGTCCAAAGTTGGGGTCGGTTGACCCTACCCTCCCTCTCTTTTAATTCATAGCCAAGTCCCTACGGCAAAGCTTTTAACAACACTAGGTACACTCGATAGGCAATTGTCTAAGCTTGCCTGGGCCCAAAGATCCAGGTGGGTAAAATTACGCAATTTTTTTTCGGAGGTCCAAAGTTGGGGTCGGGTGACCCTACCCTCCCCCTTCTTTAATTCATAGCCAAGTCCCTACGGCAAAGATGTTAACCACACTAGGTACACTCGATAGACAATTGCCTAAGCTTGCTTGGGCCTAAAGATGCAGGTGGATAAAATTACGCAATTTTTTTATTCGGAGGTCCAAAGTTTGGGGCGGGTGACCCTACCCTCCCCCTTATTTAATTCATAGTCAAATCCCTATGGCAAAGCTTTAAACCACACTAGTTACATTCGATAGGCAATTGCCTAAGCTTACCTGGGACCAAAGATCCAGGTGGGTTAACTTACGGATTTTTTTTTCGAAGGTCCAAAGTTGGGGTCGGGTGACACTACCCTCCCCCTTTTTTAATTCATAGCCAAGTCCCTACGGCAAAGCTTTTAACCACACTAGTTACACTCGATAGGAGGCAATTGCCTAAGCTTGCCTGGGCCCAAAGATCCAGGTAGGTAAAGGTACGGAATTTCTTTTTCGGAGGTCCAAAGTTTGAGGCGGGTGACCCTACCCTCCCCCTTCTTTAATTCATAATCAAGTCCCTACGGCAAAGCTTTAAGCCACACTAGGCACATTCGATAGGCAATTGCCTAAGCTTGCCTGGGCCGAAAGATCCAGGTGGGTTAATTTACGGATTTTTTTTTTTCGGAAATCCAAAATTGGGGTCGGGGGACCCTACCCTCCCCATTTTTTAATTCATAGCCAAGTCCTATAAACATCATAGAAAGTGTCTGTGTAGATCCTTTGCTTACTTATAACATCACCAGCTGATATGACCCCTTCATATAGACATCATAGAAAGTGTCTCTATTGATCCTTTCTTTACTTATAACATCACCTGCTGATATGACCCCTTCCTATAGACACCATAGAAAGTGTCTCTATTGATCCATTCTTTACTTATAAAATCACCTGCTGATATGACCCCTTCCTATAGACACCATAGAAAGTGTCTCTATTGATCCTTTCTTTACTTATAACATCACCTGCTGATATGACCCCTCGATATAGACACCATATAAAGTGTCCCTATTGATCCATTCTTTACTTATAACATCACCTGCTGATATAACCTCTTCATATAGACATCATAGAAAGTGTCCCTTTTGATCCTTTCTTTGTTTAAAACATCACCTGCTGATATGCCCCCTTCCTATAGACATCATAGAAAGTGTCTCTATTGATCCATTCTTTACTTATAACATCACCTGCTGATATGACCCCTTCCTATAGACACCATAGAAAGTGTCTCTATTGATCCTTTCTTTACTTACAACATCACCTGCTGATATGACCCCTTCATATAAACATTATAGAAAGTGTCTGTGTTGATCATTTGCTTGCTTATAACATCACCTGCTGAGATGACCCCTTCATATAGACACCATAGAAAGTGTCTCTATTGATCCTTTCTTTACTTATAACATCACCTGCTGATATGACCCCTTCCTTGAGGCACCATAAAAAGTGTCTCTATTGATCCTTTCTTTACTTATAACATCACCTGCCGATATGACCCCTTCCTATAGACATCATAGAAAGTGTCCCTATTGATCCTTTCATTGTTTATAACATCACCTGCTGATATGACACCTTCCTATAGACACCATAGAAAGTGTCCCTATTGATCCTTTCTTTACTTATAACATCACCTGCTGATATGACCCCTTCATATAGACACCATAGAAAGTGTCTCTGTTGATCCTTTCTTTACTTATAACATAACCTGCTGATATGACCCCTTCCTATAGACACCATAGAAAGTGTCTCTATTGATCCATTCTTTACTTATAACATCACCTGTTGATATGAATCCTTCCTATAAACACCATAGAAAGTGTCTCTATTGATCCTTTCTTTACTTATAACATCACCTGCTGATACATGTATGACCCCTTCATATAGACACCATAGAAAGTGTACCTATTGATCCATTCTTTACTTATAACATCACCTGCTGATATGACCCCTTCATATAAACATTATAGAAAGTGTCTGTGTTGATCCTTTGCTTACTTATAACATCACCTGCTGATATGACCCCTTCATATAGACACCATAGAAAGTGTCTCTATTGATCCATTCTTTACTTATAACATCACCTGCTGATATGACCTCTTCATATAGACACCATAGAAAGTGTCTCTGTTGATCTTTTCTTTACTTATAATATAACTTGCTGATATGACCCCTTCCTATAGACACCATAGTAAGTGTCCCTATTGATCCATTCTTTATTAATAACATCACCTGCTGATATGACCCCTTCAAATAAACATCATAGAAAGTGTCCCTATTGATCCATTCTTTACTTATAACATCACCTGCTGATATGACCCCTTCATATTAACATCATAGAAAGTGTCTCTATTGATCCTTTCTTTACTTATGACATCACCTGCTGCTATGACACCGTCCTATAGACAATATAGAAAGTGTCTCTACTGATCCTTTCTTTACTTATGAAATCACCTGCTGATATGACCCCTTCATATAGACACCAAAGAAAGCGTCTCTATTGAAACATTCTTTATTTATAATATCACGTGCTGTTATGACCCTTCATATAGACATCTTAGACAGTCTCTCTATTGATCCTTTCTTTGTTATAAGTAAAAAAAGGATCAATAGAGACACTTTCTATGATGTCTATATGAAGGGGTCATATCAGCAGGTGATGTTATAAGTAAAGAAAGGATCAATAGAAACACTTTCTATGGTGTCTATATGATGGTACATGTCAGCAGGTGATGCTATAAGTAAAGAAAAGATCAATAGAGACACTTGCTATGATGTCTATATGAAGGGGTCATATCAGCAGGTGATGTTATAAGTAAAGAAAGGATCAATTGAGACACTTTCTATGGTGTCTATAGGAAGGGGGCATATTAGCAGGTGATGTTATAAACAAAGAAAGGATCAATAGGGACACTTTCTATGATGTCTATATTAAGGGGTCATATCAGCAGGTGATGTTATAAGTAAAGAATGGATAAATAAAGACACTTTCTATGGTGTCTATATCGAGGGGTCATATCAGCAGGTGATGTTTTAAGTAAAGAAAGGATCAATAGAGACACTTTCTATGGTGTCTATAGGAAGGGGTCATATCAGCAGGTGATGTTATAAGTAGAGAATGGATCAATAATGACACTTTCTACGGTGTCTTTAGGAAGGGGTCATATTAGCAGGTAATGTTACAAGTAAAGAAAGGATCAATAAAGACACTTTCTATGGTGTCTATATGAAGGGGTCATATCAGCAGGTGATGTTATAAGTAAAGAAAGGATCAACAGAGACACTTTCTATGGTGTCTATTTGAAGAGGTCATATCAGCAGGTGATGTTATAAGTAAAGAATGGATTAAAAGAGACACTTTCTATGGTGTCTATATGAAGGGGTCATATCAGCAGGTCATGTTATAAGTAAGCAAAGGATCAACACAGACACTTTCAATAATGTTTATATGAAGGGGTCATATCAGCAGGTGATGTTATAAGTAAAGAATGGATCAATAGGGACACTTTCTATGATGTCTATATGAAGAGGTCATATCACCAGGTGATGTTATAAGTAAAGAATGGATCAATAGGTACACTTTCTATGATGTTTATAGGAAGGAGTCATATCAGCAGGTGATGTTATAAGTAAAGAATGGATCATTAGAGACACTTTCTATGGTGTCTATAGGAAGGGGTCATATCAGCAAATTATGTTATAAGTAAAGAAAGGATCAACAGAGACACTTTCTATGGTGTATATATGAAGAGGTCATATCAGCAGGTGATGTTATAAGTAAAGAATGGATCAATAGGTACACTTTCTATGGTGTTTACAGGAAGGAGTCATATCAGCAGGTGATGTTATAAGTAAAAAATGGGTCAATAGAGACACTTTCTATGGTGTCTATATGAAGAGGTCATATCAGCAGGTTATGTTATAAGTAAAGAATGGATCAATAGGGACACTTTCTATGATGTCTATATGAAGGGGTCATATCAACAGGTGATGTTATAAGTAAAGAATGGATCAAAAGGGACACTTTCTATGGTGTCTATAGGAAGGGGTCATATCAGCAGGTGATGTTATAAGTAAAGCATGTATCAATAGAGACACTTTTTATGGTGCCTTAAGGAAGGGGTTATATCAGCAGATGATGTTATAAGTAAAGAATGGATCAATAGGGACACTTTCTATGATGTCTATATGAAAGGGTCATATCAGCAGGTGATGTTATAAGTAAAGAATGAATCAATAGGTACACTTTCTTTGGTGTTTATAGGAAGGAGTCATATCAGCAGGTGATGTTATAAGTAAAAAATGGATCAATAGAGACACTTTCTATGGTGTCTATATGAAGGGGTCATATCAGCAGGTGATGTTATAAGTAAAGAAAGGATCAATAGGGACACTTTCTATGGTATCTATAGGATCGTGTCATATCAGCAGGTGATGTTATAAACAATGAAAGGATCAATAGGGACACTTTCTATGATGTCTTTAGGAAGGGGTCATATCGGCAGGTGATGTTATAAGTAAAGAAAGGATCAATAGAGACACTTTTTATGGTGCCTTAAGGAAGGGGTCATATCAGCAGGTGATGTTATAAGTAAAGAAAGGATCAATAGAGACACTTTCTATGGTGTCTATATGAAGGGTCATATCAGCAGGTGATGTTATAAGTAAGCAAAGGATCAACACAGACACTTTCTATAATGTTTATATGAAGGGGTCATATCAGCAGGTGATGTTATAAGTAAAGAATGGATCAATAGGGACACTTTCTATGATGTCTATATGATTGGGTCATATCAACAGGTGATGTTTTAAGTAAAGAATGGATCAATAGGGACACTTTCTATGGTGTCTATAGGAAGGGGTCATATCAGCAGGTGATGTTATAAGTAAAGCATGTATCAATAGAGACACTTTTTATGGTGCCTTAAGGAAGGGGTCATATCAGCAGATGATGTTATAAGTAAAGCATGGATCAATAGGGACACTTTCTATGATGTCTATATGAAAGGGTCATATCAGCAGGTGATGTTATAAGTAAAGAATGAATCAATAGGTACACTTTCTTTGATGTTTATAGGAAGGGGTCATATCAGCAGGTGATCTTATAAGTAAAGCATGTATCAATAGAGACACTTTTTATGGTGCCTTAAGGAAGGGGTCATATCAGCAGATGATGTTATAAGTAAAGAATGGATCGATAGGGACACTTTCTATGATGTCTTTATGAAAGGGTCATATCAGCAGGTGATGTTATAAGTAAAGAAAGGATCAATAGAGACACTCTTTATGGTGCCTTAAGGAAGGGGTCATATCAGCAGGTGATGTTATAAGTAAAGAAAGGATCAATAGGGACACTTTCTATGGTGTCTATAGGAAGGTGTCATATCAGCAGGTGATGTTATAAACAATGAAAGGATCAATAGGGACACTTTCTTTGATGTCTATAGGAAAAGGGCATATCAGGACAGCAGGTGATGTTATAAGTAAAGAAAGCGTTGACCGAAGTACATTTTGTATGAAGCGCGGACGCGCTTCATACTAAAAATGTGCGCACGGTCACACGCTTTTACAACCCTTTATAAAGTTACAAAAAGAAGCATTCAATACTTATAATTACATTTTTTAGCTAGGATCATGAAAACACGATTTTTATCAAGTTTTCATTTAATTCACCTGTGCACTTTATTTTGCGACCTCGTGTCATCATGAATGATAAATTTTATTGTCTAATGCAATTGTTTCAGGAATACCACGTAATGTTCAATTAGCCAAACAGAATAATGTATTATAATGAAACATACATGTAATGTAATTATTTGTACATGTACAAATAAAGTCTCCTGTTACCCCCTCTTCCATGGTGAGCAGGGGGTAATTGGGATTTTCTTTTCCTGAACCAGTTCATTTTGGGTGTTCTCATTGCGGTCTGCGTTTAAACTGTCGATCTTTTTGAAACATTAGATGTGATTTACTTTCGACAACGAAAGTTTCGAGTGTTGGGTTTAAATTTCAGGATAAAAACAATATATGTACATTGTCGGAAAATAAAAAATGTATTTGTACTCGCTACGAAACAGGCGTTGTTTCTAAAGCTAATACAAATAAATGCTATATTTTCAGACAATGCACATATATTGTATATTAACATGGTGTCTATAGGAAGGGATGATATAATCACTCAGGTGTTATTATAAGTAAGGAAAGGATAGACTCTATCCAGTTACTGGAGAAAAAAATAAATTGATATTCATCGATCTCAAATGATGTACAGTATACTCATATCTTTCACAATATTGAAATATACAGCAATTTTCCACCAATTTATTTAAATAGCTATACATGTATACCGTATAGCGGGTTATTTTCGCGGGGTGTGAATTTTCGATTATTTACGCGGATAGAACAAAATCGCCAAAATAAATTCCGCCAATTTAAAAGTGTCCATGCAAAGGTAGTGATATTAGTTTTGAATCCGCCAAAATATTTCGTATACCATATTTATGGAAATCGCGAAATTTTACATCCATGAAAATAACCCGCTATACGGTATGTTGCTTTGGAGAGGAACCAAGAATATATTTTCAAAATTTCAAATTCAGTATTTTTCAGGAGGACATTTGTCATAAATTCGGTAAAAGGACAACAAGCATTCCTAAATTTGGGTTTGAAAGCGGGTTAAACATACATTATTGCCATATAACTTTGTAGGTTTAACTGCACGAGTTTTCGTTTAAAGTTTAAATATAAAATTATAATCTATGTAGACTTTTCATTTCTGTGTCATTTGGTCTCTTGTGGACAGTTGTCTTATTAGCAATCATATCGCTAATTTTGTTATATATATATCTGTTGCACAATAACGTAGCTACTTACGGGGCGCCGAATTGGACTCTTGTGGTTTTGTACAAAATTCAATTCTGTCATAACAAAATCATTTTTGTCTTACAAAACTATGTGCTACAGACTTGTTTTGTGAGAACTTCAATTTTGTGATGACAAAATTCATTTGTGTAGACAAAATTGATATTTGTCATGACAAAAGTCAATTTTGTCTAAAAGGTATGCAAATATAAACATATGCAAGTTTTGTTACCTGATATGGAAATTAAATCACAAAAGTCAATTGTGTGAGGTAAGATTCAATTTTGTGAGACAAAATTAACTTTTGTGAGACAAAATTGACTTTTGCGAGACAAAATTCAATTTTGTGAGACATTTTGTCAATTTTGTTGAGACAAAAGTCAATTATGTCAATTTTGTTGAGACAAAAATCAATTTTGTCAATTTTGTTGAGACAAAAGTCAATTTTGTTAATTTTGTTGAGACAAAGGTCAATTTGTCAATTTTGTGGAGACAAAAGTCAATTTTGTGACGACAAAATTCATTTTTGTGACGACAAAATTCATTTTTGTGACGACAAAATTCATTTTTGTGACGACAAAATTGATTTTCGTGAGACAAAAAATCTACAAAATCTAAATCAGACCCTAATCATGTAATTAGATGCAATGGAAACAAGTATGATTATTTTGTATTTGGTTACATACATGGTGCTTATCATAGTGGTCAGAGATGAGCACCTGTTACAGTTGTCAGCTAATGAAGACATTATTAATTACTTCAATGACATCTTTATTACATCTGTGTCTTGATATGTATAATATAGGACATTAGATTGCATTTTATTTACATTTGATTGCTTTATTATTGAGAAACTTAACAGATTAACCCTCGGTGAAGTTAACGTTGTCCCCATCATGTTAAGACAATATATTACGCTTATTCGCCAACAGTTAAAATAACTGTTTATAAAACGTCTATATTCAATCCATACAGGGTGAAACAATTAAATGATGGTCCATGCGCGTATTATTTTAATATGATGTTAGTAAAATAATAATGAAGTATGACCGTTTATTCATACAAAACGTTTTTGTAAAGAAATAGAAAAAATCCAAAATAGTTGGACACCAACTGATTATCTATTCAGTATATTTTTTTAAATAATGTCTCAACCAGACATGCCAAACGATATTTGAAATGTTAGTCAAAGAATGACAAAAATATAAATGAATAGATAATATTAAATTCTATGCTATATGCAGCACTTTCCCATTAAAAAAAGACATATACGAATTTTCCAATTATTGTTCACCCTCGTAAACATAAAGAATTCAGTTTTTATGTTTCTATAGCTGGGTAAAATGGCGTTCCGGCTAAATGTAAATCAAGAAGGACCATCTCGCTCCTAATCTTATATTTTAGCAGTCCGGCAAGATAGAAAAACAAACTCAAAACTAAATGCAATATAACATGCAAACAATAACAATATATATGTCTTGTACAAGTTGCGATTTTGTACAGGTTATAACATGTACAAAAATATTGTACATGTTATAACTTGTATAATGCAAAAATACAAGTTATAACATGTACAAAAGTACCTCATACATGCTATAACCTGTACAAACTATTGCTTAAAAATGGTTTTAACTTGTACAAAATCGAAAACTATCCTTATTTTTCTATTATCGCAACACAAGTCCAGGGGTCGGTATTACGAAGCATTCCTGGGACCTGTCATAAGATATATCTTGTGACATATCTTATGATCCTCTTATAACTATCTATGGACATAATTTTCTTTATGTGATGAACTATAATTCTGAGTGTCCACTTTGAAGGCAATGGTAAAATACATTTACTTTCATTCTAGTTGACACTAAAAGACATATGAGGATAGCCAGGATAGATGTGTCTACAACATGTATGAGGTACTTTTGTACATGTTATAACTTGTATTTTTGCATTATACAAGTTATAACATGTACAATATTTTTGTACATGTTATAACCTGTACAAAATCGCAACTTGTACACGACATATATATATATAAGCACAAGCAATTTTTAAAAAGGATTAAGAAGATTAATAGATGCCAAATTAGAAGAGCGTATGACATTTGCGCCGATTTTGAAAATATTCATTCTTTCATTTGCGCCGATTTCATTTTTTCATTTGCACCGATTTTATATTTGCTCCTAATTAGATTTACAGGTAAGTAAATACTTGTACATGTACTGTACTAATTAATATCATTGGTAAAATCTGGTTATAAATGTTGTTCATTTATGTTAATTTTGATTCATAATGTTCTGGAACTTTGTTGTAACATGATGGAGATATTGCACAATGAAAAGAGGCGAGGAGTCAATTCTTTAATCATCGACGGTCATACATATCGGAAGGTTAGTGTCCTGAAACGTAACAACATATCTTACTTATGTACCATAAAATCGTGTAAAGCCGGAGTCACCAGTGGCGTAGCTGGGTCATTTTTACGTGTACGCCCGAACCTTGGCGAGGGATATGAGGGGTTCCAATCGCTCAATGTTAAAGCACCTGCTAGTAGTGGGTTCAAAAGGGAATGCTATCGAGAATGAGATACCATAGCGATAGTGAGGCTAAAATAACACGAATATACGTTGTCAGTTTATTTTCGATTTATGAGTTTGACTGTCCCTTTGGTATCTTTCGTCCCTCTTTTTTTTTAACAATGTCTACCAATGTTATAACTACAATAAAGAATAGCTTGCATCAGTTATTTCAATTCTGAATAGGACAATTAATATAATTTCTATGTCCGATAAGTATTAGTGTAAAAGCGTTCGTGCAGGCTCTTCCATGAACCTTCCTTTTTTGTTTGTAAAGAAGCAAACAGCTGGCACTCTGATTTTTCAGAGGGAGGAGTTTGGACAGCCAGCATGAACGGTTGTATCTAGGCAGTGAAATATGTCAATTTCAGAATGCAACACATTACGGTCATAATAAATGAATTAGTAACATCATGTGCACCATTTAAGAGTTTGAAAGTGTTTAAAAGTTAAGGAAATATATAAAGTGCATGATAATTTGATAAATTCATTATTCTGAAGAGATCAATATACACATGTGCAAACAAATTTTATTGGATTTAGAGCAGGGGTTTGTTCACAAAGCGAAAGAAGCACGTCATATTTAAGAATTGAATGCTTCTTTTTGTAAATTTATTGGGCTGTAAAAGCGTTGACCGAAGTACATTTTGTATGAAGCGCGGAAGCGCTTCATTCTAAAAATGTACGCACGGTCAACGCTTTTACAACCCTATAAAGTTACAAAAAGAAGCATTCAATACTTATAATTACATTTTTTAGCTAGGATCATAAAAACACGATTTCTTTCAAGTTTCTGTTTAATTCACCTGTGCACTTTATTGTGGGACCTCGTGTCATCATGAATGATAAGTTTTATTGAGTGATGCAATTGCTTACGGAATAACATGTGATGTGAAGTTATCCAATCAGAATAACGTATTATAATGAAACATGCATCTCATGTAATTATAAGAATATAGTATGGAGTTATATTACTAATGCCTGTTTATCGAAGCAGTCGTATGACAATGATATGTCCGAAGGCCATCATAGAACACATCAAACGTGTCTCAACCTAGAACATATCACAGGAATTTTCCTAAGTAACGGGACATTAAAGGGACAGAAATTTAAATTACCAGGAATTATAACATTTAATTATCCCGTTTTTACGCAAAAACGTTATGTCCAACGTTCAAATTTGTGGGCAAAAGATCAATGTTCCGTTTTTTCCTATGGTATTTTTTCTCCGATCATTGAAAAAACTTCAAAAGAATATTGCTATTGTTTTAGTTATTCGCGTATTGAAGCAAAATCAATATTACTGAAACCGTTACCCGAAAAAAGTTATTTTTGTAAACGGTCTGAAAAATGTCCAAGCATAAAAAGGTTATACATAACAAGGTCGATACCTCTGCTAGTGGACTATCAGTCTCCGAGGGTATCATCAGCTCAGTAGTCAGTACTTCGGTACTGACAGGATTTAAGAAACTTTAATAAAATTATTCGTTTATAAATTTTGAAATTATTAAGAAACTAAGGTTTCAACTCCCTCAGGCAAAGTTGGCTTTAGATGAATTTGGCTATTTATTTTTGGTATTTTTGACATATAGCTCTGCTCTTCAAGACAACGGTTTCGGTACTTACATCTTCGGATTTCAAATGTTTGGCTTTGAGCGTTCCTGATGAAGGTAAATCCAGAAAAGCGCTTCTGACGCAAGAAATAATTAAGCGTGTTGTTTTCAATTATTTTATACAAGTTCAAGTTTGCTCATTTATACTGTAATATTAGAAAAGCTTAGAGGAAACATATTTATTATATTTTGAAAGTTTTTTCACTTTTCTCCTGGATCATGATATTTTTTGCCAAAAACCATGCGTATAGGTCCTATTGCAATGACTTCACAAAAAGTATAGCCATCTTGTCCCGACTTCCTGCCGAGAGATATCGAGTGGCCCATAGACACATCAAAGACTCGCCGATACATAAGCGAGAACCCCTCAAAGAAAACTTGCGAATAAGTAAGCATGGTTCACGCAAAAATATTAAGACTTAAGTACTCGCAATATGTTTTTTCCCAAATACTTAAATTGAATACTAGTACTATTAACGTCCTTTGTTGATATATATATCTGGAAGCATTTTTTTAAAATAATTTGCTTAAAATTGAAAGCAATGTAACGCAATTGAATTTTAAAAAATATATACCGAAGGATTGTATTTGTAAAAGAAATCACATTCCTATACCTGAAAGCGAGGTTGAAAACCAGATATATTTTTTTTGGAGACAAGTTCGAGAAATACATGACAGGGAATTTAACCTCATCGTAATTAGTATTATATTGTAGTGATACAAATCAGTATACTCTGGTTTGTTGTTATATATTAAATTAATATTTGTATATCATAGCTATTATCATGTATATAAAATTTTCATCCATTTGTTTATCTTACCTCCTATACATTTCCAGGAATATGATTGGTTAAAAGCGTCCGCGTGCAAACCGTGTATATTTGATATTAGGTTAGTAGGGAGGCGGGGCTTATCTCATACACGGTTAGTAGTGGAGTTACGTCCCTTTATATTCCTTATTAGGTAAGAAGGGGGCGGGGCTTATTTCATACACGGTTAGTAATGGTGTTATGTCCCTTTGTAAAAACAAAACGGTACTGAGAAAAATTCTTAAAAGTTCCAACAGACGAAGAAATTGATGATTAAGATTGAAACAAATTCATAAAACACATTTAAACCTTACAAGTCGTTATTGTTGGCATCTGTTTTTGAAGGATAAATGGAAGTATTTTCTTAGCGCTAACAGTATTGAAGACTTGCTCATTTTGAGAATCACTAGTCTTAATTTCACACGTTAAGATAGTCGGTAAGATAAATTCGTTACATAGTGTGCTAGTGACGTAATACGGTATATATGGGGTCAGTAAATTCCATATGGGGATTCGAGCTTCGCTCTCACCCCATATGGAATTTACTGACCCCATATATACCGTATTAGGTCACTAGCACACTATGTAACTAATAATATCCTTCTATTCTACTATACTAATCATAGTGCAGAGCAAGTGCATGGTGGGCACTCTTCTGTAATAATTCGATTTTCTAATAGATTGGATTTGAGTTGGCATTCAGATTTTCCCGCAAAACGTTCAATGCCCCATGCAGAGTTGTCGGTCTTTGAGAGAGAGCATGGGAGATTGCAAACGTTCTTGAGATATTCTTCCGCATGCGTTAATACACTTTTTGTGTGCGTGTGCATATATATTAAAGATTTGTTACTTGTTACGTATATATATTTCTAACGACACAACATTTTCATATTCTTAATTTATGTTCTAAAAAAGTATTTTTTTGGGAGTATCCATTAAAAAAAGGAAATTATAACAAGCGATAGGGAATGTTATTTTGAACTTGATAATGTCCGCGTATTTTTCATGTTTAATAGATCGGTTACAATCCCAATACGAAAGTTACGTAATGGAAATCTAGGCGACACAAATACACTGGAATGCCATCACGGTTATCCAAATTAAGAATTATAACAACACGTTATAAATGTATTTGCCTCCAAGCGCATTTTGTTAACTAACCGGGGCTCTTCGAGATCGGACCCAAAAGGGCCCAATGAGAGCTTTTTTCATTATACTTTACACCCTTCGTCGTAAACTATTAAAAAATCATCTCCTCTGAAACCACTGGGCCAAATACTTTCAAACTTTAACTTAAATGTTCCTTAGGGTATCTTGTTTATAAAGTTTATCCGAAGTTTTGATCCATCGACAAACATGGCCGCAATGGCTAAAAATATAACATAAGGTGAAAAGCAATTTTTGGCTTATACTCAAAAACTAAAGCTTTTAGAGCAAATCTGACATGGGTAGAATAGTTAAATTGGTCAAGATCTATCAGCCAAAAAAAATTCAGACGAATCAAACAACCTTGTAATAAAGTTTTGCTGTTCTTTGTTGTTTTCTTGACTATTATTGTGGATATATATTAACTGTAAACAGCAATAATGTTCAGCAAAGTAAAATCTACAAAAAAGTTGGATGACCAATATTTTCAAATGACCCCTTAAGGACTTATTGTCCTTTAAAGACAAGTTTATAAAATTTGTTCATCAGGTTTGCTTACATTTAAAAATCTTTTACTCTGAAACTATCGTGCCTAATAAAAAAGAAGATGTGGTATGATTGCCAATGAATGAGACAACTACCCACAAGAGAACAAATGAAACAGAAATTAACAACTACGGTCATCGTATGGCTTTCAACAATTAGTAAAGCCCATACCGCATAGTCAGCTTTAAAAGGCCTCAATATGACAATGTAAAACAATTCAAACGAGAAAACTAACGACCCTATTTATATAAAAAAATGAACGAAAAACAAACAACAACCACTGAATTACAGACTCCTGACTTAGGACAGGCAGATACATAAATCATGAATGTGGCGGGGTTTAACATGCTAGCGGGATCCCAACCCTAACCTAACCTGGGACAGTGCTATAACAGTACAACATAAGAACGAACTCATCAGATGGGGGAAAATATAAGTGGACGTGGAAAGAATGTTACTTTAGTAATTTAGTTTATGAATTGTGTCTGAATATTTAGATCCATAAACAAACAAGGCCACCAGGGCTAAAAATAGAACATACGGGTCAAATGCAGTTGTTGGCCTATATCTCAGAAACTAAAGCATCTAGAACAAATCTGACATGGGGTAAATATGTTTTGTACGTCAAGATTTATCAGCCCTGAAATTTTCAGACAAACCGAACGCTCATTGCTGGGTTGCTGCCACTAAATTGGTTATTTTAATGAAATTTTGCAGTTTTTTGTTATTATCGTGAATATTATTGAAAGATAATCTGTAAACAGCAAAAATGTTCAGCAAAATAAGATTTACAAACACTTTTGACCACTTAAGGAGTTATTGTACTTTAAGGACAGTTTTTCACAAGTTGTATATGTTTTTTTAAATCTTCTCAAATGAATCTAGTATAAATTTTGTATTTTATTTCCTTGCACGTCAAGAAACATAGACACTATGGCTAAAATGGAACATATGGGTACAATGCATTTATTATTTGCTTTTGAAGAAAATATGATAGATGCAATGAACATTTATATGGCATTTTTAAGCCACTCATTAATATATATATGTTCCGGACCATATGAGTATTTGGACCATACGCGTATGGTCATGACAATATGCGTATACTCATATGGTCCGACCATACGCGTATGGTCCGACCGTACGCGTATGGTCGGACCATATGAGTATAATACTCGTTTGGTTTTTAACGGGCCGGACCATATGAGTATTTGGACCATATGGGTATATATTTTTTTCAATTTACATTATAAACGTTTCAATAATACAAAAACTTTATCTAAAAACATGACAATTTTTTAATTTTATAATCCAAAAACTTCGTTAAAATTGAATATTGATGCCATAGTTAGTTTTCATCGCTAGTTACATTCGTGTATGTAGACTTGGTTGACATTCACTTCAACACGGTATCATAGCTTTTTTGCATCTGCAAGAAATTTGTGCACGATCCTTTTCATTTACACATTTTGTTTGCGAGTGAAAAACTAGCCTTTTTGCTGCTGCGTACAGTGATACCGAGCTCTTTGGCCATTCTGATGTCTACGGTGATTTTAAGAAGCTGTACATCTCAAATATCGTAAAATGACTGCAATACACCATCTTCACAACACAACTTAAATAAACTAAGTGAATGTTACTTTCCAGTGCAGTGACTTCTTATATAAATATAACAGTTCATTAAGAAATTTTTGGAATTTAATTATTTAGTCGACATATTGCTATTCACTCGTAATAACAAATCGGTAATGACCATCGGTATCAAATGTGTTTACTATAAATTTGACAATTAAGTAAAATTAACTATGTGAAACTTCTTATTTTTATTTAGCTTATCTTTTTATTATAATATAATAATAAAATTACCTACATGATAGCGTCTTTTTAATGAACGGTCATACCATATGCAGAGTTTAGAAGTATTTAAAAAAGTAAACTGTAACAGAGTGTTAATTACCCCGACCATACGCGTACGGTCGGACCATACGCGTATGGTCGGACCATATGAGTATATACCCATATGGTCATGACCATACGCGTATGGTCCAAATACTCATATGGTTCGGAACATATATATATTGAATGCAAAAATATTCATTAATGAAAGATTTAAGCCAAAAAATAACATGTGCGATTCAGGCTCTTGAGAGCTTTTTATTTATTTAATGTGTAAGAACTGAACAAGTTGAAAAGATATACGACCAAAGGTATATGTGCTTGAGGACATGCAGGATCCTATCTTGAGCCCCGTAGTCCCTTCCTTTTTTTTATGAATCCCCGATTTCTACTTGAGACCATTAACGTTCGTAGATCATGCGATTCAATATAGTCTGTTCGACTTTTCTTATTAAAACAAATTTTAAATATGTTTGATAAACGTCAATAATACCTGAGACATATAATATGTCTCTGATTAGACAATAATCCAACAACACAAACAAATGTACAAACGGCCAGAAAAAGATTGAAATTCGCCTTGATTCTAGTTAGGTTGTGGATCGCGAGTAATTCATTTTTGGGGAAATATTTTTTGTTATCATATCAGTGTTTCTTTTTTTTTAATACTTATAATTATGATTAGTGTAGTGGTGTATCTTGTGTTTTTCTGAATTGGTGATTGTTCTTGCTTAATGAAAAGAAAACGTCAAAAAATCCCAAAGGGAAAAAAAATATCGACAACAACCCATAAAAAAACATTGGAACGATACATAGAAACTTGGATACACTTTATTTTTATGTAAAAAATGACCAAACCCCACGCTTTACAAAGTCTTTCTCGTCTGATTACAACCCTAAAGTTCATTGTTGGTATTAACGTCAGAAAAGCATTATCATATATGCTCTACTAGACTTTGATGATAATAAATACAAATTCAAAGTTGATGTGATAAAACTGGCGGAAAATCTGGAGCCTACATGGATATACGATTCGAACAATGCCCTTTTCAAGTTAGCTGTAGTCAAGTCCTACGGTTTCTCAAAATCAAATTGTCCACAGAGCTTTTAATGTAACGCGCTTAATTCTTCTTTGAAAATTCTATCTTTTAGTCATGGATTATTTTTTTTATAATAGAAAGAATTGAAAGTATCGTCACTCATTCAGCAAGCTGTTTTATACTTTAATTGAAAATAAATAAGATGCAAAAGATATCATAGGGATATTCAAACCGTAACAAGTTGAAAATAAACTGACAACACCATAGAGAAAAGAAAAAATGACCAACAAACAAAAGTACACAAGACACACACATTTAAAACTTAAGACTGATCAACACGAACCCCACAAAAAACTGAAATTGTTCCGTAGTTATAGTGCATTTCTTTCTAACAAAAACGATAAAAACGCGGTTCAGCGAGCACACGTTTATATCCTATATTTCTAACATACGTTTGCAAAGTTTGCATAAACTTTGACAAACTATAAATTCGCGAAAAATGCATCTACAGTTTAACTGTTGACAAGCGGATGATGGTAACTGTAGTTTTTGTCTGAATAGAACTTATCACACAGTTAGTAAAATTGTATAATAAAGATACCGTGAAAAAAATTCCTACAAGTGTTATTTCTAAGTGG
Source organism: Mytilus edulis (assembly GCF_963676685.1). Taxonomy (NCBI): domain Eukaryota; kingdom Metazoa; phylum Mollusca; class Bivalvia; order Mytilida; family Mytilidae; genus Mytilus; species Mytilus edulis. The sequence goes on from NC_092348.1 coordinate 97,119,322, forward strand.
TCTTGATTTATTTTCGCTTGTCTTCTTATTAGAATATTTGTGGATATCCAAGTGTGTAGTTGTTGAACAATCTAGCTTTAGAGGCAGTTATTTCATTGTGCTTTAAATTCAAATAGAAAAAAATGCTTCTCCTTTATCTATATGTTCATTATATGTTATACTACTATTCTCTTCTTTTCCCCCAATATTATTATCTATTCATTTTTGTCCATTCCGTCTTTTATTTCCATTATTTTCTGTTATATCGACAACCCATCCAGACCTTCATGCATGTATATGACAGACACCATTGTTTGTCTAATTAGAACGAGGTTTACATTTTTGTCTTCAAGTTGTTGTTTACATATATTATTCTCTATTGTTATCCTATTGTTTTTTATTCCCTTTTTGTGTCCATTCTGTTGTCTTTGTCTATTATTCTCTAATATATAAACATCTAATCAAGAACTTCATTCATATATATGACAGGTCAGGCATCGTTATTGGCGAGTTGTATGAAAATATTAAGAACGAAAATTAAATCTTATTCTTTTAGCTTATAGTTCACATATTATTTAAATCTAAAGGAGATACTACAAAGCCAATTCAAACATACTTACATTTTCAAAGTATTTATTCAAATAAACAATGGTTTTTTTTTTGACAATTAGTTAAATCATATCAATAATAGTTTTTCTCTGAAAACTTAAGACACTGTGCAAAGGGAGGCAAATCAAATTTTCCCCAAAAGGTGCCGTATCGCCAGTTGATGGTGCTATATCAGCAGGTGCTCAATCAGCAGGTGAGTGATCTAGACCTTACTGGTTTTTTTTAGTACAAATGAATAGGTCAAGAGTCAAGACTACCTAAATGATCTATGGTATCCAATGACTACTGGCTGTTTTTTTTGTACAAATAAATAGGTTAAGACTACCTGAATGATCTACAGTATCCAATGACTACTGGCTGGGTTTATTTGTACAAATAAATATGTCAAGAATACTGGAATGATCTACAATATCCAATGACTACTAGCTGTTCTTTTGTACTAATAAATAGGTCAACACTATTTAAATGATCTACATAGGTCAAGACTATTTAAATGATCTACAATCCAATGACTACTGGTTGTTCTTTTATACATACTAAATAAAGACTACCTGAATGATCTAAAGTATTCTAAGTAATGTGTAATTTTTTTCTTGCAATTACATTTTTCTAAATCAAGAATACAGACTACTAGTATCCTTTTCAAACCAAACGATTATGAAGAGCCTGTTGTAACAAGCTATTATACCCCACTAGTCCTATGACATATGACTTCGTATTCTTATTCAATTTTTAACGTTTTTATACTGATATTTTCATTCATTTCTTTTTTAATGCGAAGTGTGGCACATTGATAGTATTTTTTTTTGTATCAGATCAGTAAATAAAAATAGTAAATAATGCTCCCGAGGTCATACGTTATAGGACTAATTACCCACATACTCATTAAATAAGTTACTAGTGACAAAGTTATTTCTGTTACTTGAAGCAAATTCTATTTCTGTAGATTTACACAATAGCATAATATTGTTATACTAGTTTTATTTCACCTTGAAGATTAGACAAATAGGGATACTCCTTTGATTTTTTATTTCATGTTAGTCAGGTCGCTTTTTATGAAACTTGAGACCACTTCTCTGCCATATTGATATTTTATATCAACTCTGCCCATGACCCATATAATTGATATTCATTCTTTAACCATAGATCATAGTAAGCTAGTTTTTTATTTTGCACTTCACCCACCATCTTTCATGTCAAATTTCTGTCTCCATTTAAGTTTATGCCATTGAATCATCATGGTATTAAACACAATTCCAAGTAATTATGCTGTTATAGTGGGTCACCATATATTCAACTTGGGTGGCATTCCAGTTATTGAAATTTGTGTCAGATTAGAACAAGGAACTAAACCTTTAGGAATGGATCTCATAATTTAATATGGAGCCATAGTATGCGACCCCTGCCCGATAACAAAAATAAACAAGCTTGAAAGGATACATGTCAAGCGGCAAAATTTATCACCAGAGATTACAAGTCACGAGAGGATGGATACGTCTCCAAAATGCTTGCCAAACTTGAACTACAACAAGATCTCCAGACATGGACGAACAAGGCGTTAAAGCCAAAGTTAGTATTTATGTAAAAAGTAGTTGAGGGGCTGATTCACGCTATTGAACCAGATGAATTCCTCAAAAAAGCATGTGAAGCACGAGAAATTCAAAGAATACCACGCAACAATTGTTGTGGAAAAGCAAGTAAAGAATAACTCTAACTGTGAGCGTGTTGACATTCCACCAAGTAAAACACCGTACAATACTCAAACTCATCCTTTGTAAGACAGTGATCGTGTAAGGCAAAATAGTGTCCTGGGAAAGAAATAGTGTCCACATGGACACTATTTCCTAGAATTTAGGCATTTAATAATGTCCATTACCATGGATTATTGTCCCCTAAGTGGACAGATTGTCATAGCAATATCTATGAATCGTGTCCACGTGACTACAGAATGTTATGAAATAGAGGACATTTATAGGTTAAAAGGAAGTAAATATAGATCGCTGGCGCCACCTAGATTTTACATCCAAGATAATAGGTAGAAGTAAATTTATTTTCTGCTGCCTTGGTAATTAGAAATTAAAATTGAAATAGTGAGAAATGAGTGTTGGCTATTGGTGTAGAAATAGCGAGAAATTTAGAGAAAACTCTCTAAGACTAGCAAGATTTTCTGTGCCAAATTAAGCATGGGGTGTTCTTCATTCGAACTATTTCGAAAATTCCGGAACCGTTGAGTACCCTTAAAAAATGCCATTTTTCTATCAAAAAAGCTGCGGCACCATATGTGTTTGACCATTGCAATTACACCCAAAGGTGTTGATAATTCAGAATTCGAAATTTTTTTTAATGGATCTTTGATAGTGAAAAGGCAGGACCAAATAAGGCTACCATTGTCGCCTATGTAAATAATTACTTCCTTGTAACCATTACATCCTACTATTATTAACAAATTATGTCCTCCAAGGGAAGTAATACAATGGTCATTAAAGGAATGTTTTATTATGCTTGAATTTTAATAAAATAAGAAAGTTTAATTAGAAATTTATTAATATAAACAAAATAAAAAATGGATGGAAAGGAATACATAGAAATTTACAACTATATAAGTTATAAGAAATATCCTGATAATACGAATCTAAATGAAAGAAGAACTATAAGAAGGAAATGTGAAAAGTTTAAAATTAAATTTGAAGAAATGTACTATATATGTACTATGACAAGAAGGCAAAAGAAAATGTGGAAAAACTAGTGGTACACTGTGACAAGCTAGATGCTGTTTTATTCATATGTTATGATGAAAGTTGATGCCATCTTGGTTTTAACAAGACAGTTAGTAAAATTACTTCTAAATATTACTTTCCAAACATTATAGAACATGTAAGGAATAATAATAATCTAAATTTAAGAACATCAGCATGGTATGAATGCCAATGAGATAATTCCTGTCAAAGTAACAAAATTAGTGTATTAAAAACTAGCAAGTATAGATTAGGATACATTTAGTAACATAACTTAGCAATGAATGTTATTTTAATCATATATAAAAAAAAAAATCCAGGAGGACAAAAATGTCCTGTGAAAAAATGTCCAGGTGGACATCTTATCACTGAAGTATAGTATTTAAATATGTCCACTTTCAGGGACACTTTTTCATACCTGAGGACAGTTTTTCATAGAAAAATATGTCCAGGACACATATAAATAAGTAAATATCGTCCCGAGACCGTATTTCCTAGGAAATAATGTCCCGTGGACACTATTTCATTGGGGACATTATTAAATCATACAATCGCGTCTAATCAGCTAGACGACACTGTTGTGCATGCATCAAACGTAGAGAGCTTCAAATCTGTTCTCAAGCCCCGCCAATAAATCAGCAGCACTCTCTCAAACCGTTGTATTAAACTAAAGCCAGCATCGATATCGACAATTTATTCACATGTCATTCAGATACACTCTGTTACAGACTCTGCTGCTGTAACTTTGTAAACAAAGATTGTGTCAGGCCCAGTCTGCGTCGTTAACCACTAGCCCGATGCCCCAGACTATAAAGCGGCTGATATTTAAATTTTTTTGGACAAAAAACATGGTGCCAATTTTACGTGACGGCGACTATAGTATTAAATTTTCAGCTCGGACTAGTACATTTTAATTATCGCTAGCCCGACCGGACTAGTAAGAAATATAAAGTCCTGTCTATGTTATTTGAACATATTTGAAGTTTAGATTGACAAGTAATGCAGAAAAGATCGTCAAATTAATGTGTACGAATGTAACGAAGTTAAACTATCGAGATCGATAATCATACGTTACATTTATCCTAAGAAAGTGAAACAGAAACGTAAACCAGTCGCAATATTTCTGGTACTTCGATCTGTCTTATAACCAGTAGAAAGTGGACCAACATGGACACATTATATTTTCTTATAATAAAGGCAGTTGTTTGTAAAACGGAAAGACTATCAAGTTTTCTCCCGATTAATCATATATCTTTAATGTTTTAACAATGTTTTAGTTTTACTTCACATAATCAAAAAAGTTATAAAAAGAGATCTATGAGTATCTTAACAACATCGTGTTCGTACACTTCGATCTTTTTGGTAATAAGAAGGACCAGAGACAATGTGTCATCAAACGATTCATACGCACCGCGTTGGTATAACCGTATTACTAATTTCCGATTATTAAAAACACTAGTTTATATTAATAGGGGATTTAATAAAGGAATCTAAAGAGCAAAAAAATAATATAGGTCACCGTGCTTGTTTTCAATATATTAGCCATTGAAATTTTGGCGGGAAAATGTTCTCTCTCGACTTTTCATAGCTTTATCATTGACAAGTTAAAGTCCTCAAAAACTATTAAAAAGTAATTAAAATTTTAAAAGACTTTAACAGACTTTTATGTTTATCATTATACATGTACAAGAATTATGAAAAGGAAAATGGGGTCCACTGGGCAAAATTTGTTAATGCATTCAAATGGACAAAACCAGAGGATTCCGAAAATTCGACCAAAATTCCAAAACATGACAAGCCAGCTTCCTTAATACTTTTTAATGGTTGTTAAGTTGAAATGGTAAGAAAGGCTGACATTATTTAGGAGAACTATTTTGTCTAGCGATTGCTGATCATTGGTGTGTGAAAAGTCCAGAACCATGTCAAAACGGATCTATTTGTTTATTACGTAGATAAAAGCGAGAGCTTGAATAAATGTGAAAAATATAACAAAGGGAAAGCTCAAAATATCATTGTGGTAACAATAAACATATGAACAGGTCAAAATGTTTTATTCTGTAAATAAAGTATGTAAGCTGGTTCCCGGTTGATTACTACACACACAATAATGATAATACAAGCAGATATCAGTTTGTTTGTAAAATAGTAAATACGAAACCAAGCGCGGTAGGCAGAGAAATGTAATGGAAGTTCAGGTCAATAGTATCAGAAACATGCCGCTGAAAGCAGCATTTTCCAAAAATAATTGAGCCAGAAAACCATTTTATGTCTTATCACGATTTTAATCCCTTTAATAAGGTTTAGTAACAAAAGGCAATTATGGACCACAGTAACCAGTTGGCCATCATATCACAATAACGATTTTAATCCCTTAAGGTTTAGTAACAAAAGGCAATTATGTGACCATAGTAACCAGTTGGCCATCATATAACAATATTGAACTTTACTTTGATAAACTGTTATATTATTATGACAGGGCATCTTTCTTAGTCTAAATCTTCAACATAAGCTTACTTAAATCTGCCTTAGATTCAAAATTTTAACTTTAGTTTTTAAAAAGCACATTTCCCTATCATTTACATAATTTCTTCAAGGAAATACTAGAACGTCAGATAACAGTATCAATGATAATTAAAGCTTTTTTGTAGAATTAATAAGAGCTTACAGTACGTCGTGTCCAATCAAATTCATCATTAGTTGTATCCTTGAAAATACATGGTGCACCATCTGTCTCAAATCCACAGCTGTAGGAATAACTCGATACATCTGTAAAACACAATATTAACATCTTTTTAAAGAATTGTCGAGTTATCATACTCCCCAAAAATATACAGAACTTCTTTACCCAAAACAAGTGGGAAGGAAATATTTGTTGGAACAGCATCCTAATGACCAATAGACAAATGATTTGAAAGACTTTGGTTTTGAAACATTTAAATACATAACTAAGAAATAAATGGTCTGCTTTGTATTTTCTGTTAATAACTCAATTCTCAAACAGTTACAGACTATGCCTAGTGTGGGTATTCACCTGAAATAGCTAACAAAATGTATAACTATTCAATTGTTTACGCCACTGGTAATAAGAAAATGAAAACTGAATATCTATTAGCATTTCTTTGTTTTTTAACAAGTGCTTGTTTGTTTTATTTATCTTCATACTTTTGGGTATTTACAGATAATCATATCCTCCTCATATTCATACTTGTTGGTAGATGTATCCCAGGCATAGATTACCTTAGCCGTATTTGGTACAACTTTTTGGAATTTTGGATCCTCAGTGCTCTTCAACTTTGTACGTGTTTGGCTTTATAAATAATTAATAATAGATAAATAATCCTGGTACCTTTGATAACTATATGCTCCTTTATGATGTTAAATAAAAAATACTGAAGAGAATGAAAACGTATTACATGCTGCCATGTTGTTGGAAATTTTCAGGGCAAAATCGTACAAAATCAAAACTTCTACCATTAATGATCCCTTATAAAGTAAATAACAAAGCTATGATTGAGGTTTGTACAATCCAAATGTTAGTCCTCAATGATTTTCCAATGTTGTACTTTATTTGGCCTTTTTAACTTTTTGATTTGATCGTCACTGATGAATTTTTTGTAGAGGAAAATAAAGGCAACAGTAGTATACCGCTGTTCAAACTCATAAATCCATGGACAAAAAACAAAATCGGGGTAACAAACTAAAACTGAGGGAAACGCATAAATATAAGAGGAGAACAACGACACAACACTACAATGTAACTAACACACACAGAAACGGACCAAGCATAAGACAAAATCCCACGAGAATAACAAATATAACATCAAAACCAAATACATGAATTTGGGATAGACAAGTACCGTGACACGTATATCGCAATGTCAATTTACACTCAAAATAAGAGAAAACAAACGACGCAACGTTAAATTGTAACACACACAGAAACGAACTATAATATAACAATGGCCATATTCCTGACTTGGTACAGGACATTTTTAAAGGAAAAAATGGCAGTCATATGCACAAATACTATAATCCTGGTATCTATGATGAGTTCATTGTGGTGTGGTTGTCAATGATACAACTCTCCACAAGAGACCAAATGACAGACACTAACAGCTATAAGTCACACCTTTTAACCATGAGGAAAGCCATTACCACATAGTTAGCTATAAGAGGCCCCAAAATCACAAATTTAAGATGATTAAAACCAGAAAACTAACAGCCTAATTATTGTACAAAAAAAAGGAACGAAAAACAAATCAGGCACATACAAACAGAATGTAAAAGGGAGGGGACATGTTAGAAGGACCCACCCCCTAATTTTGATTATGAATACTAACCTTGAACATCACAGTTATCTCCTGACCAGCCTGTCATACAATTACAATAATAACCAGCAGCACTGCCATCCTCATTACAGCTACCACCATTGTTACAAGGGTTTGTAGCACGGCCAGACGGTCCAGAGGCACCTGAAATAATCAAAGTGCTGACGTACTGTTTGAAAGAAATTGTTCAAATATCAAAGTGCTGTCCTACAGTTAGATAAAAATTGTTCAAATATCAAAGTACTGTCCTACTGTTAGATAAAAATTGTTAAAATATCAAAGTGCTGTCCTACTGTTAGATAAAAATTGTTCAAATATCAAAGTGCTGTCATATTGTTAGATAAAAATTGTTCATATATCAAAGTGCTGCCCTACTGTTAGATAAAAAATGGTTCAAATTTCAAAGTCCTGTCATACTGTTTGATAAAATTTGTTAAAATATCAAAATGCTGACGTACTGTTTGATAAAAAAATTTCAAATATCAAAGTGCTTACGAATGTACTTGGGCAAGAATTTTTGTCAGATGTTCTGACTTCATTGGTTTTTTCCTACAATACACCTTAACTCTCATTTTTCTTTTAATAGGAGACTTCTATAGTTTATAACGTGTGCATTTCCAAAATTTAAGCAGATGCTACTACTGATCGTGAAAATTATTCAACAATCCAATTGACGAAATGCTGTTTGCTTCACATTTGTCAAAGAATATAACCCTTGAATCTATTATAATCTAAATCATACAAGGCATAACGAAGATAACATGTTTCTCTTTAAATATCATAGTTGTCTATATTAGCTTGATACTTACATTGTCCCAAACTAAGTTTAACTAAATCAAGGGCTATATCAACTTGCTACTTACATTGTCCCAAGCTAAGTTTAACTAAATCAAGGGCTACATCCCCTTTATATGATGACCCTCGGGTTGCCTCAAAGAAAATCTAAAAATAGAAATTGCTGAATGTCATTTCAAGGTTCATATATTCAACCAGATGCTACGCAGGGCGCAGCTTTATACGACCGCAGAGGTTGAACCCTGAACCGTTGGGGCAAGTATGGACACAACATTCAAGCTGGATTCAGCTCTAAATTTGAATTGTGATTAAATAGTTGACACGGCATAGGTTTCTGACACAGAATGAATGTGGTCTAATGAACATATATCTCAACTTGTACGATTCGCTCGTGTATGTAACAATGTTTTAGATTTTAACGAGAGAAATTTATGTATTACTGAAAAATTATTACACCAGGGTTTTCGATATCACAAACTAGTCAAAACATTTACTAAATTTTATCATCTGTATAAGGACATCATTCGTAAATATAGCTCAACATGCAGACTTCTTATACGTTCAGGTATTTCACATCCAATTTTTTATGGAAATATTCTTTATAAAGCACAAAGGTGTCAGTATTCACCTCAAAAACTAACAAAACCTTTGAATAGACTTATTAAGAAGGGATATAGTTACGAGACTGTTGTCAGGTCATTTAAGATTGCATATTTTGGCGTTAATATTGATTCACTTATAGGGTCTTTGTATCGGAACTAAACACATTTATTCAAAAACCAGTTGTTGGCATGACACGGGTTATGTTCTTCTCATATATGTTATGATGGTATGATACTAAACCCCTAACGGGAAGGATTGTGCCTGATGTTCATATGATGAAATCATAATCTTTCAGTCAGTTTAATTGAAGTCTGGAGCTGGCATGTCAGTTAACTGCTAGTAGTCTGTTGTTATTTATGTATTATTGTCATTTTGTTTATTTTCTTTGGTTACATCTTCTGACATCAGACTCGGACTTCTCTTGAACTGAATTTTAATGTGCGTATTGTTATGCGTTTACTTTTCTACATTGGCTAGAGGTATACGGGGAGGGTTGAGATCTCCCAAACATGTTTAACCCCGCCGCATTTTTGCGCCCGTCCCAAGTCAGGAGCCTCTGGCCTTTGTTAGTCTTGTATTATTTTAATTTTAGTTTCTTGTGCACAATTTGGAAATTAGTGTGGCGTTCATTATCACTGAACTAGTATATATTTGTTTAGGGGCCAGTTGAAGGACGCCTCCGGGTGCGGGAATTTCTCGCTACATTGAAGACCTGTTGGTGACCTTCTGCTGTTGTTTTTTTCTGTGGTCGGGTTGTTGTCTCTTTGGCACATTCCCCATTTCCATTCTCAATTTTATTAAAATACTTGTTTGCCTTTGAGCAATTCCCTATGCTGTTGAATATTAATGCTCTCAAAAAAATGTTTGAAGAAATTTTCTTTTTATTTATGAAATCTGAAATGAGAAAAATTTAACCACCCCCCGCCCCCACCCATTTTTTTCACATCCCCTTTTCCCTTTTTCCAAAACTGATCTCAATTCAAATTTCTAATGGAGTTTGCAACAATAACTACTCATTTAAATACATCATAAAATATTAAAATGTAAAATAAAGTGCTTGTTATCACTGAATGGTAAAGACAAGATGGACAAAGAAAGATAACTCCAATTGAAATATCAATTATATATATTGTATAAAACAATGCTTTAAGTTGATTCAACTACTATTCTGGACAAAGAAAGATAACTCCAATTGAAATTGCAATTAGATATTTCTTGCTATTGCGCAATACTGTGCAATTGAAAATATTTGCTATTGCACAATACTGTGCAATTGAAGATTTCTTGCTATTGCAAAATACTGTGCAATTGAAAATTTCTTGCTATTGCACAATACTGTGCAATTGAAGATTTCTTGCTATTGCTGAATACTGTGCAATTGAAAATTTCTTGCTATTGCACAATACTTAATATAATAATTTTGGATCCTGATTTGAACCAACTTGAAAACTGGGCCCATAATCAAAAATCTAAGTATATGTTTAGATTCAGCATATCAAAAAAGCCCAAGAATTCAATTTTTGTTAAAATCAAACTTAGTTTATTTTGGACACTTTGAACTTGAATGTAGACCAATTTGAAAACGGGACCAAAAATTAAGAATCTACATACACAGTTAGATTTGGCATATCAAAGAACCCCAATTATTCAATTTTTGATGAAATCAAACAAAGTTTAATTTTGGACGCCGATTTGGACCAACTTGAAAACTGGGCCAATAATAAAAAATCTGAGTACATTTTTAGATTCAGCATATCAAAGAACCCCAAGGAGTCAATTTTTGTTAAAATCAAACTAAGTTTAATTTTGGACCCTTTGGACCTTAATGTAGACCAATTTAAAAACAGGACCAAAAATTAAGAATCTACATATACACAGTTAGATTCGGCATATCAAAGAACCCCAATTATTCAATTTTTTATGAAATCAAACAAAGTTCAATTTTGGACCCTTTGGGCCCCTTATTCCTAAACTGTTGGGACCAAAACTCACAAAATCAAACCCAACATTCCTTTTATGGTCATAAACCTTGTATTTTAATTTCATAGATTTCTATTTACTTATACTAAAGTTATTGTGCGAAAACCAAGAATAATGCTTATTTTGGCCCTTTTTTGGCCCCTTATCTTAAACTGTTGGAACCAAAAATCCCAAAATCAATCCCAACCTTCCTTTTGTGGTCATAAACCTTGTGTCAAAATTTCACAGATTTCTATTTACTTAAACTAAAGTTATAGTGCGAAAACCAAGAAAATGCTTATTTGGGCCGTTTTTGGTCCCTAATTTCTAAAATGTTGGGACCAAAACTCCCAAAATCAATCCCAACCTTCCTTTTGTGGTCATAAACCTTGTGTTAAAATTTCATAGATTTCTATTCACTTTTACTAAAGTTAGAGTGCGAAAACTAAAAGTATTCGGACGACGATGACGAGAACGACGACGACGCCAACGTGATAGCATTATACGACGAAAAATTAAAATTTTTGCAGTCGTATAAAAAAGATCTTTTATCAGAATTGTCTCTTCTCTCCTTTTCTGGTGCAATTCGTTATGCTTAATTCTTATAACTCTCTGTTAGCCATTTTGTTAACTTTTTTTATTCTAATAATTTTTTTTTCTCGTCTTTGATGTCTTCACCAAAATTGGAAATCTTTTTTCTAGATATATCAATCCTTTAACGCATCTATGTAAATATAACGGAATTTGATGAGACTGTCATCAAAGTGAGAGGGTTAGCGCTATAAAACCAGGTTTAATCCACCATTTTCTATATTTGACATTGCCTGTACCAAGTCAGGAATATGACAGTTCTTGTCCATTCGTTTTTGATGCATTTTTTTATTTGATTTTGCCATGTGATTATAGACTTTCCGAATTGATTTTCCTCCAAGTTCAGTATTTTTGTGATTTTACTTTTCACTATCACAGCGTTCAGTTTCTAAGATTCATTCTTGTAAATTCAGAAACTATTGTGTTATATAAAAAAGAAGATGTGGTATGATTGCCAATGAGACAATTAATTTATTTGTGATTTTGTATTTTTTTAAATGAACTAAAATGCAAAATAGATTATTGTTAGTTCAGGAAAATCTTTGTAAAGATATATATATATGTAATGCGTATATCATTTATTTTTGCAATAATCATTCAGTTGCATTATTTTCATAATATGTAAAAACTGCACAATAA